>NW_028322370.1:0-55450 GCF_041381405.1 Jatropha curcas | reverse complement strand
AACTTGTCTCTCCTTCTAGAGCTTTTCAAAAATGAAACCCGATGTTGCTTCCCAATAAACAATAATCACAAGGGTTTATTTTACCTTTAGCTAATGGTATGAGGGACTTCTTAGCCAACATATTCAACCCTTTCTCACTAACGTGCGCCAGCCGCCTATGCCACAAATCTGGTGAAGCATCATCTACAACTGTATTTAGTTGTCCCGCACATATTATTGCATGCGTCTTATACAGCGAGCAACATAATTTTCCTCTTGCCACCACCAAGACCCTTTGGTGAGTTTCCAATTACCGCCACCTGTATGATGGTGATAGCCTTCCTTGTCCAGTACACTCACAGACAACAGGTTTAACCGAAGATCGAAAATATATCTCACATTTTTAAGTGTTAATGTGCACCCGACACTTGTCTTTATGCAGATATCACCGATTCCTACCACTTGTGAGACACTATTATTTCCCATTTTAATAGTGCCAAAGTCTCCTGCTTTATAAGTGGAAAAGTATTCCCTTTTTGGAACACAGTGGTATAAAGCACCGGAGTCTACTATCCACTCGGTATCTGCATCTCCAACATGACAACAATCTGCATCATGAGTGACTAAAGTCACCTCACCATCTTCTCTTGAGACTGTAGTAGATGTATTTCTGTCATTCTCTTGTCTTCGGTCTGCATTATCGTGTTTGAGTAAACGATAATTTCTTTTGAGATGACCCTCCTTACCGCAATGCTAACATTTTCTCATCTCTCTGGACTTGGATCTACCACCTGACTTTACATGCCTTGGACCTCTACTCTTGCTCCAGCCCCTATTCTCTGTGACAAGGGCTTGTGAACTGGTACTGGCAACATCTCTTCTTCGTAGTTCTTCATTAAGTAGTCTATTCTTACCATAGACATCGTTACCACACCATTTGGAGCTGAGTTACTCAATGATACCACAAGAGTATCCCAGCTATCCGGTAGAGATCCCAACAGTAGGCATGCTTGCATCTCGTCTTCTAAGGACATACCACTAACTGCTAACTCAGGTTACGAGTCCTTCAAATCGTTCAGGTGTGTGTGTAATTATCGTCCCTTTGACAGCTTCAAGTTCATGACTTTACGCATCATGAAAACTTTTCCTTGAGCATTCGTAGCCTCGTACATATTCTCTAATTTCTTCCAGAGAACTTGGGGACTTTTTTATTTCTCACATGGTTGTACAGGCTAGCATCTATCCATTGGCGTATTGTACCCAATGTCTGCTTTTTTAATTCTTCCCACTGCCTTCTTTCATATCTTCCGGCTTTGCACTGTCACCCTTCAATTGGATCGTACAGATCTTTACAATTGAGGTAGTCCTCCATTCTGGATTCCACATTGAATAATTCGAATCCGTCAATTTGATCATTGCCCGTCGTTAGCCATGTTGAATTCTGAATCTGACAAAATTTTACTATTCACGAAATTCACTATTCACGTGAATAGTAACTTTGACAGAATTAACCAACCAAAAGCTCTGATACCAGTTGTTGGGATTCTGACTGATCCCGAGTGGGGCCCTCGGAAAAATACCGGTGGTAAAAGTAAAATAAAATTACTATTACCACATATACCTCCAATAATTTGAATATTGACGATCGAATCTACCAGAAATAATAACCACGGTAAAAATTAAATAATTACCGTAAATGCCAGATGAAAAATAAGAACACCGAGATTTACGTGGTTCACCCTTCAACTGTTATGGGCTACGTCCACGGGACAAAACTCCGAATAATTCTTCTACTAAAAATGGTAGGTACAAAAGAGATTACAAAAATAGTGGCACACAAAGTGTTTCCCAAAAACACCCCAAAATTACAATCCTCACTATTTTCTCTCTTTCCCAATTTTAGGAACCCTTTCCTAAAATTGTCTATACACTCTTTATATTTCTATTCTCTTTTGTTTTTGTGTTTTGTTTTTGTACGCCTTAATGAAGGAAAACCTTCTCCTTTTTATAGGAGAAGGGGACGCGGTGGATGCGTTAATCACGCATCCACTTTTCCTTTTTTTTTTTTTTTTTTCTGTGTTCAGCAGTCTCTCTTTGACTGCCACCAAAACAAAAAACGTGCTTTATATTATTATTTTTTTCTTTTCAAATGTGTGTGGGTCCACAACACCACACATCTCCTTTTTTTTTCTTTCAAACTTGTGTGAGTTCCACATATTGGAGGGACCCTACAACATATTTATCGTCGTGCACCTTCTATTTCTCATTATTTTTTGCAGACCACAGCATAATTTTTGCAAGAGCTCAAGAGGGTGAGGCGAATGCGGTAGCTACCGTTATCTCTAACTATGAATGTGCTCCAGGGCAGCAGGTCAACTTTGAAATAATTCAATGTTATTTTAATCGCAATTGGGTAGTTTGAGTCTCAAATTTTAGTGTAAATTTTCGTGCATCATTAGCAGCAGAAATATAATTGGTCATTAATTTGTTTTCAATGGCATTCTATTTGGTCAATGTTATTTTTTTAATTAAATAATTTTGTTTAATTTGTCTTTTGAAATTGGTAACTAAACCAACACTATTTAAATCGATTGCTAAATAAGCAAATAGCATTTTTCTTGTAGTGTCTTATTATGAAAATATTATTATCAATTACATAAGTCTGTCTCAAATATAAACACATAATTATTTAAGGTTTCTAAAGTTATTATTATCACATGCACGTATTTGACCGAAGATTTTTAACTAAAATAAGGAGTTGTACCAAACAGAACCATCCCTAACAAAAGGTTTCTAGAGCAAAATGCACATGATAAATAACCGTGTAATCAATGATAAAATGGGTTCTTTTATGGAAAAAAAATATTTAATTATGGATAAAATGGTAAACAAGCTCTATCTTTAAATAATTGAAAATAACAAGTTTAATATTTAGAAAGCATATTTATTGGCTTGATGGCCCAGCACATCACCTGCCAACAATCTCCTACTTCTGACTTTGAAACAAGGGTATTAAACACTGATATATTACCTAAAAACTTTGGCAATTTTAGATGTACCCATACTGGTAGAGCTACAAATAGAGTGGCTCATGAGCTACCTATGCTAGCTTTTGATTCTTTATATGATATTATATGGATGGAAAAGGTGCCCAATCTCATAGTCCAATTTGTCTCTATTGACAAACTTTCATTAAGTTTATAATATTTCTATTGTTTTCCTAAAACAAAAATATTTTTTTTTAAATATTAAGATTATTAATTGAGTTCAAATACTCCTATATTTGTTATTTTTAATATTTTCCCCTCACGATCATAATAAAAAAAATCTCCAAAAATACTTTTGTCTATCCAATTATTCTCCACTTGCATTTTTATATATATTATTAGTCTTTTTTATGAGGTGGCTTGCGTGTTGACTATGCTCATTAATATTAAATTATAAGTTTTTGTTTAGATTAAAATAAATATAATGCTTAATTTGTATTGGATTTTGTCGTACAAGCTATTTGTAATGCTACGTCTTATGTATTTAATTCTTTTTTTTTATTTTTATAATGAAGTGGTTTCAAAATAAAATTAGACCCAATCCCTAGACTTTAGTCTTCGGTCCTTAATTTATAAATGCAGATTCTTAAAACCCTAATAAGTGCTCAAAAAAAAAAAAATCAAATCATTACTCAATCTCCAACTTCTTGCCCTCAATCCCAAATCAATATCTATATATAACTATAACGAAAAATAATAATAAATTATTTTTGATTGCTGGGTAAAGAAAAGAAATGAGCATATGATCAGAATTGATAATGGTAATTACTTTGACTACGGTAATAGTATTACTCACCTAGTGGATTAGAGAAAGGAATATATATATATATATATATATATATATATTCCTTTTATATATATATATATATATATATATATAAAAGGAATATATATATATATATATATATATATATTCTTGAAACCCTAAAATGTGACACAAAAAAGAAACGTATAGTTCTAGTTTTTTTTTTTAATTTTATAAACATTATTTTCTTTCAAGTCAAACAAATTTGGAACATAATAGAAACAATATTAAGAAAATTAAAAATGTTTAATCATCAAGAGGTCATCTATTTATTGCAAGGGAAATATAAATCTGTTACCAAATTAAAGTGATAGTAGTTGCAAATTAATTCAGTAACGAAGAAGAAAATAAAAAAGAAAAAATTATTATTAGGAATATAACTCTTTTCGGAACTCAACATATAACAAGAAATAAATTATATTAAAAAAAATTACCAATTGGAATTTCAAAAATCAAAATCTTCTTTAACTAGAAAATGCTGTACGTAATTTAATGAAATTGGAAGTTGATAGATAAAAAAAGAAAAATTATAGCCAAGTCAATAAATGAAAATTGCAAAATAAATACTGCTAGGATCTAATTTTGTTTCTCTATTTTTCTAAGTTGAAAATTTAAAATAAATAAATAAATAAGTTAATTAATTAATAAAAAAGATTACATAAAAGAAACATTTTATCGTCACCAAATAAATTCTCAATTTTTTCCTTCAACCATATAGAAAAGAAGAGTATACTATTTTCTTTCTTATTATCTATATGTATTTATTTAAAAAAATAATTTTTAGAAATTATATGCAATCAAATAATAAAATGTAATTTTTTTCCCCGAACCATAAGTATCTTGAGCCCACTGGGTTAGAACTAAAGTCTGCTCGCACCGGGTTGACCCAAAAAGGAATAAAGTACTTCCAGCAAGTATTTACATTATCCATTAGGATCGAACGCTCGACTTCACTTAAGAGAGAAGAGTGCCGAACCATTCATTCAAACACTCGTTGGTATAAAATGTAATTTTCGAATTGACTACGACTAAGGCTATTTTAGGATATTCGAAATTTCAATAAGGGCAATATTGAAAATCCCATTATCCCCTTATTCCTACGTTTATATAGATTATAGATAGATTATAGATTATTTGCATATAAACTCGTAGTATTATATGCTTGAAAAAATATTACATTTGACGAACTTTATATTCTTATATGAAAAGTTAATATGTAAAAAAAATATATCTTAATAACTTTTATATTTACATGTTTCCTCATGTTTATAAATATATTTAATATTTATAAAAATATTCAGTGTTTATAAAAATATTTCTAGTCGAGAGAAAAAAAGAGAAATACTTAGTTTATTTTAAATTGAAAAATAGAGGAGAAAGTATGGGGAAATGAAAGAGAGGAAAGATACAATAAGATGAAACAAAAGGGTGAAGAGAAAGAGCATAGAAGGATAAGATGATATTACTATTATTATTAATATAAAATTTGTTTTGTTTGCTAGCTTTGTCAAACTTGTTCGAAAAAATTTTTGTTAGTTATTTTTAATTCTATAAAATAATATATATATATTCATAAATATCTTGGTCCATACCCCTAGTAGTTCATATGCTTTATTATTAAGGGGTGAGATTAAATAGTGGTTTTGAATTCAAACCTTAAATATAGAGTACCTTTTAAAACTTAGAGGAGATCGCTTTATCTTTTTCATAGCTTTATCAAGTGCAACCACTAAACATTTATATATTAGAAAGATTGCATTTTGTAGGTGTTTATGTATGGTACAATGCAAGAGGGGGTGAGTTGAGTTTTCTAAAAAATTTGACTTTCAAAAATAAAATCAGAATTCTGTTGCAGTGGAATTAGAAAGCATTTATGAGAGTTAGTTATCGAGTTTAGAATTTTGTCACAAATCTTATTGTAAGTTTAGAAAGACTCTATGAAGAACAGTTATTGCGTTTATAACTGCTTTACAAAATTTAAGCAAATTTAGAAAGACTTTGTGAAGAATAGTTATTGCATTTTGAACTACTCCACAAAGCTTATTACAAGTTTAGAAAGACTCTATGAAGAACAATTATTACATTTAGAATTGCTTCACAAAGCTTAATCAAATTTAGAAAGACTTTGTGAAGAATTGTTATTTCATTTAGAACTACTTTACAAAGCTTAAGTAAATTCATAAAGACTCTGTGAAGAATAGTTATTACATTTAGAACTACTTCACAAAGCTTAAGTAAAAATTAGAAAACTGATTATCACTTATATTATGATTTATACTGAATGTCGAATGGCAGATTAGAATTTGGTATAATCACTATATAGAAATTCAGAGTTCTAATGTTCCACAGAGATAGAGCTTATTCACGTTTAGAAACAGAAACTCAGTAACAACTTTACATTTATAAAAAGATTAACAGTTTAGTAAACAGAATATAATCAAGCAGAACTTCAGAAAATAAAAGAAGATAAACACAGAGATTTATAGTGGTTCGGCACTAACTCGCCTACATCTACTCTCTAAGATTCATTTTGAGATCCTCCACTATGTTATCTCTTTTCAAGGGTAAGAGACAAACGAAACTTTACAAGGAAATAGATCAACACCTATATCTAACATTTGTCCCACTAGATTTCCAAAAGTTCTAGTCAACCTCAACCATTTCTGTTATTGCAGAGAACAGAAACTCATATCAAGACATTAGAATCTCACACAAGGAGAAAGTCGCTAAATAACCTATTACACCATAGCTTTTCACCTAAGTTATTACACAAAAGTTTTTCATTTAAAAACCTCTAGTCTACAACAGATTACAAAAATCTATATAGACAGAGAGAAATACAATTATACGCACAGGAAGAATAGAAAACAGATTTTGAAAATAGAAATAAAGTTCAGAATTGTTTTTCAGAAAATGTTGTTTTTAAATTTTCTTTTCTCTTTGAAAAATATCTCTTGAAGCAAATAGATAAAAAGAAATAAGGGGGTTTAAAGAGAGAGCTTTGAAAGACCTGAAACTTTTAATCAATGGATTCTTACTCTTGCGAAAACCGAAATTTCAAAAGAAGAAGCAATGTTTTTATAAGAGAAATAAAAATTCTAATATAAAAGACATTGACCCTTTGCTTTAAAGAATATTTTTGACTTTTCGAAAATAAAAAGATATGTGAATCTTTTGCAAATACTTGATTATTTATTGCCAAAAATAATTAAGTTAAAATCTTTTTCATTTAGGTAAGTAGAATTAAAAGAGCAAAGATTTGACTTTTCTTTTTTAGGCAATTTTGAAAATATCTTAAAAATGATTTTGAAAGAGATAAAAATATTTTTGTGCTTATAAAAGAATATCCTCTCTATCCTACAATATATCCTAAGATACTAACCACTAAAAAATCTTCAATAATTTTCATGGTCTTCAAAGAATCTTGGATTGTAGAATATAGTTGGTTTGCATAATCATCAAAATCTCAAGATAAAATTGACCATTGAGCCAGCATCTTTGTTAAGCTGCATCTTTCGTTAAGATTTTCTTGAAGTTAATCCAAGAAGACTAGTGAATAAAAAAAAAGATTTGTATTATTTAACATGATAAACATATTTAAATTAACTCACGAGTCAATTAATAAAAAAATATGAAATTTCAATTTACCCTTGAAATTTGAGAACAATACGTATAATTTGCCTAAAAATCAGTATGTTGTATAATTATTAATCCAATTTCCCATGATCTTGTCAAACTAATTTCTAAAACTTATTTGCATTTACTTTGTCGTGTAAGTATACTTTTCCTATTAAAGATATATAATATAACAAACATTTTTTTGGTTAATAATTAACTAGGCTCCATTTTTTTCCACTTATGTAAAAATAGTGGTCAATTGATTCTTTTTAATTTCTTTATATATACATATTTTTTATTTAAATTTAATTTATTACTTATTTAATCTAGTTATTATTTAAAAAAAAAAAATTGATGTTGATGTATCTATCAATTTTTTATTTTTATTTTTAAATTTGCCACGACAATAGTTTTTGTACCAATTTGGAGAAGTTGCAGACATGCTTTGTCGTCTCATTCTACAGGTAACTTTTTTACTCCGTTTATTTTTGAAAGATATGTGCAACTTTTGCGCTTGCATTTTATCTTTTTCTTCTTTTTGGACAATTGTTACATTTTTGGTGCTTTTCCTTTTTTGAGTTTTTGCCATTTTCAGACAAGACATTATTTATGGCAGGACAATTTTCAATATTTTGGTTTTGGGTTCATGCATGGTCTTATTGGTCCTGTATCGTTGACTGTATGTTTTAAGTCAGAGCATCAACCTAATTGGTATAAAAGACATTTTCTGTTCTGAAAAAAACAATACCCTTAATTTAATTTTATTAGTTAAATGTTAAATTGATTTAACTTAGCAATCAATTAAACCACTTAAAAGCTTAAACTTTAAATTCAACTATTTTAACTTTATATTCAAATTACTTTTTGTATGTGGACATTTTTTTTTTTTTTTTGAAATTTTTTATGTGGACACATTAAATCCATAATTACGTTGCCAATGAATGTAATAAGAATCTTTCTTAAATTAGACAAAATTGAGGTCCTTTTAATTTATCAATTATTCAACTAATTAATAAAATTGAACTTAAAATAAAACTCCAATAGAAGTTAGAATTCTCTCTAGAATAAAATTGTGTAAAGCGAATTTGTGGGTCCCGTATATGTATGGCACAACCCAAGAGGGGGGTGAATTGAGTTTTTTAAAAATAAAATATAAATTTTAGAATTTAAAAAAAAATACAAAATTCTAAGTGCAGCAGAAAAATAAAGAACTTGTGAGAATAAGTTATGGATTAGAACTTCCTCACAATGTTCTATTCAAAAAAAAAAAAAAATAGAAAGACTATGCAAAGTGCAGCTATTAATTAGAACTACTTCACAATGTCTAATTTAATATCAGAACTACTTTATGACGGAAAGCTATTGTAATTAAAACTTCCTTATAAAGTTTAGAAAATCATATAAGATTGTGTGAGAGACAGTTATTGAAATTAGAACTGCTTCACAAAGCTTTAATCAAGTTTAGAAAACTGATTAGAAACCCAAGTAGTGAAATATACTGTAAATAGAAGAACGGTTTAGAACTTGGTATATTTACTCATCAGAATTTCAGAGTTCTAATATTTAGAGAAGATAAGACTTATTCCAGTTTTAGAACATTAAAACCGTTAACAAACTTAGCATTTCTAAAATATAAACAGAAGTGTAAGTAAAACAGTATCAAGCAAAACTTCAGAAATTAAAAAGATCAACACAGTGATTTATAGTGGTTCGGCACTAACTCGCATACATCCACTCCCCAAGACTCATCTTGAGATCCTCAACTATGTTATCTCTTTCAAGGATAAGAGACGAACCAACAGTACAAGGCAATAGATCAGCACCTAGATCTACCATTTATCCCGCTAGATTTTCCAAAGGTTGTAGTTAACCTCAACCCTTTCTGTTTTTGGTAGAGTACAGAAACTTAATTCAAGACATTAGAATCTCTCTCACGGAGAAGGTCGCTTGATAACCTCTTTCACAATAGCTTTTCACCTAAGTTATTACACAAATGTTTATCAAATAAAAACCTGTCTACTAAAGATTACAGAATCTAAATAGACAGAAAGAAATGCAAATATAAGCACAGGAAAAACAGTTTTTCATATTAGAAAATGGTTTAGAACACGGAACCGTTTTTCAAAAGTAGTTATAAAAATTCTTTTCTCTTTAAAGATAAAAACGTGAAGTGTAAAGATAAAAAGAAAAATGGGGGTAGAGAGTAAGTTCTGAGAGATAAAAGATGTGATCAATGAGTGAATACTTTTAAAACGAAAACTCTTTTTTCCACTTATTCAACGAGTGAAAACTCCTTTTTTATAGAGAGATATGTGACTCTCGCTTTTGGAAAGTGGATATTTCATTTTGAAATTAGAATATTTGGTTTCCTTATTTAGAAGATACGAGAATCTTAGTTACCAAAAATTTATTTTATCCTTTTGGTAAGAAAATAGGAGACAATCTTTCTTTCCTCAAGTATAAAGATTTTCGAAAGCAATTTTAAGAGATATTTTTCGAAAAGATACTACTTACTAAAACGAAAAGATAAGATCTTCCTTCATTTTATGTAAGAGAATAAATTAAAATTCTTTAGATCTTCAAAGAGAATTTCCGAAAAAGAAAGCATATGATTTATTACCAAAATCATTAGAGACATAATCTCTTTAATTTTAGTTAATTGAATCATTTTGATTTCTTTTAAAGGATTTTCGAAAACAAAAAAAGAATTTATTTTTGAAGAATCTAATTTCCGAAAAATATTTTTGATGAGAGAAAGATTAGTTTTTGTGCTTATAGATGAATTTTCTCTCTATCCTACAATGTATCCTAAAAACTTAACTACTAGGGTCTTCGGATATCTTCACACACTATGTAGGACTTGCCTTATTCGTTTTCTTTCCATAAAAATTCTGCATAAAATAATATTAGCACAAATAATATAATTTAAATTTATTTATTTTGTTTTAATCATCAAAATTTCGAGATTAGAATTTGACCCTTGAGCCAACAAAATTTATTTTTTAAGTTTGGGTCAAGCAATACTAAGACGTTATCACTAACCAATTTGTTAGCTAGCTTGCAATGATTAACATGCCATGTGAGGTTTCCGATATTTGTTACATTATATCAATAGTTACTCTAAACGGTCTTAATATTCCAAAACGATTCTCATGCAAACTAACTCGATGAGTTCATACAGAAACTATCAATATTTATTTTAACAATCCTATAACTAGAAATAATTTTAAATAATATTATACATAATAAAAAATTCATTATTGTTAACAATAAAATGATTATTTAAAAAAAAAAATTTCAATGTAAGTATAATAAACAATTAACTCATAGATAAAAAGAAATATTGAATATAACATCAAAGCCAGATATTTAAATGTTATTCAGGTGAAAATGGGTTGAGTACATGGCACAACAATAACACAAACTGTCTTGAGAAATCCATAACCAGAGCAAATTAAGATAGAAAAAAAAAAAAATTACAAGCACTAATTGGCTTTAATAAATCATATTCAAGGAAAGGCCTCAATGACAGATTGAAGAGTTGCTATGGACTTTATAGTATGACGGCTAAAGCCAGCCTCCTTAAGAACATATTCCCATTCCTTAGATGTCCTCTCTTTACCTGTAGTAGTATGAGCCATCATCACCATGTCCAACGCCAACCTCACAAACTCAAGCTTGTCGTCTTTTGCTTCATCAACCACAACTTCAACAATTATCACCTTCCCATTTTCCTTTGGAATAGCTTCCTTGCACTTCTTCAAGATATGGATACATTCATCATCATTCCAATCGTGAAGAACCCACTGCAATTTATTAGTGAAATTAGGTTAAATGTCATCCAATTGGAACATAGATATATTAATTAAAAGGAATAAGGAAGAAATAGTCACAAGAATATTTGTTAATTGAATATTTGTTAAGTTTTTTCCTGGATAAAAAACCACCAAATGGATAGTATATTGATGGCGTCAGATGCTCAGCAAATTTGGTAGGCAATTGTCTCAAAAGCAGTAGATGACTCTGATTTTAGTTTGTTAATTGAAGGTTGCAAATGCTTACTACTATACTAATTACTATAACAGTTTCAGAGATTCGAGGAAAAAAAAAAAACCATATAAAAACTGACCATGAGAAACGCAGCATCAGCCTTCGGAACACTTTGAAACATGTCACCACCAACGTGCTTAACACCATCGCATTCTTCTGCAACATCCACAACATGAGGAAGATCAAAGTTAATGCCTTGAATCCAAGGACAAAGCTTAACCAATGTGCTTAAAGCAGTCCCTTTTCCTCCACCAACATCTACCAAAGTTTTTAACCCATCGAATACCTCTATACACCCTTCAACCATGCTAGACACCATATTTCTAGCATTACAAGCCATTGCATCATTGAATAGATTGCTATGACCAGGGTTTGCTGCTGTATATTTCCACAGATGGTCGCCGTGAGCTGCATCAAACGGCGTAGGCCCATTTAGTCTCACATGAGAACTTAGAAAATGCCATGGTGCCAGCATAACCGGACTGCTCTCCATTAAAACAAAAGCCGCCATGTTGTTCTCCCCGGGACCAAGTAACCGGCGAGAGAGAGGTGTCTGTATATAGCCTTTGGTACCGTCGGCGGTGAGTTGCTCGTTGAAAATATTGCGATGGACTAAGAACCGCATGATGCGATACAGAGAAGATGGGTTACATCCAATGGCGGATGATAGATCAGTTAGCGTGATGGGTCCTTGATGGTTTTCAATAGCATTGGCTATTCCAAGCTCAAAAGCACACTTAACCACTGCAATATTGCTAAACCCAAATATATATTTCCACATTTCAATTTCTGTTTGTACTGCTGCTTCTTCTTTATCGCTCATTTTTTCTAAAATCTCTTTTGTGAGGGAAGCTTCAGAATATAAAATGTGGAATATATTATTGTTGGGTAGCCTGAGTTGTGCCATGGCACCAATGCCCATATTTATAGTCATAAAATGTATATATAAAATTATTAAAAGTAAATTAATTAATTAATTAATTAATTATAACAATTAAAGAATATATATATATATATATATATATATATATATATATATATATATATATATATATATATATATATAGTGGGTCGCTTTCATTGCATATTTGATATTTGAGCAAGTGGCCTCATTCACCCGATTGATTTTGCTTTTGGCTGGAGTTAATCAATCATTTGTAAATTATAAAATATTCTAAACTTGTAACGGTTTCTAGGATTTTAATGGCATAGGCATTATTAGTATTTGAGTATTAATAATTTTATTGTCTGAATTTTCTAATGATAATGCAATTTAGTTCTTAACTATCTATCCATGTGTATTGGCTTTAGTAGTTTTTACTTAAAATCTCATATTGTTATTATTGGGTTTAATAATTTAAAATATCCTCAACTTTATGATTTATTGCAATATATATATATATTTGAAGGTAAAATAATTACAGAGAATTTTAAATATTGACTCCACCTGTAATATAATACTAGTCGTAATTCCGCGCTTCGGGTGTTACTGAATTATTTAAATAATTATTATTATTGAATTGTATTATTATTTGGCTTTATTTATATAATTTATTATTCAATATTTTAAAATAAATATAACCATAGATATTTAAAAAATCTTATTTAAAAAAATCTGTATTTTTTCGAAGACGTACAATTGTAATACTCGTGAGCAAGACTATTAATAAAATTGTAAATGTCTATAATATCATAAATGATATTTCTGATGGCTAGTTTAGTGGTTTAAGCTTTATTTTATAGAGCCCATATATCCCTATAAATGTTAAGTAAAGTCCAATCATGAAATGAGTAAGTATATGGATTTGTGTTTAGCTAGTTTCGTTCCGTTGTGCTTCTTGAATAATAATGGAATCTAAAATCGAAATTCTATGCTTTGTTATTAATTTAACAACTTTTTTTGTTGGAAGAGATGGAAAAGGCAAAAAAAAAAAAAAAAAAAAGCCAGAGTAGTACAGCAAATCAAATTTGTTGAATTCAGTCTCTAACTTTTTAATGCAATTAAATTTTATTGGTCAATAGATATGGTTCAATTTTAAAAGTCATATTAAGTAGTTAAAGATGTTAATTTAAATTTTAAAACTATTTAAATGGTCATTATTGATCCCATTTGCTTGAAATTGATCTCACTTACTTCTTTAACTTATTTAATTCTATTTAATCAATATCTTCCTCTCTTTTGACTTTCCACTTTTTTTTTTCTATATCTTATTTAATTGGAATAAAGGTCAATTTGGTTACTATACTTGTTTAGCAAGATGAAAAAGGTCAGATTTGACTTTTTGAGTCAATTTAGCTTTTAGATTTATATAAAATGATTAAAAAGATCCGATTTCACTTTTTAGGCCAATTTAACCTTTGAACTTGTTTTGATTTTAATAAATTAATAATTAATTTAATTTAACATGATGGACTTTTTATCCCTTTTTTTTCTACACTAAGAAATTTAATTTAACTTTTTTAACACTTATGGATATAAATTTAAAATTTATAATATAAACATGCATTATAACTTTAATTTATTCAACATGAAAGATGCATAGGTTTCATAAATCAATAATCCAGTAATAAAGGTTAAATTTAAAATGTTCAAATTAATACATATTTATAAATTCAAAACTATTAATCAAGGTAAAAAAGAGATACAACATACTTCATATATCATTTTTCTACATTTTATAATTAATTAATTTTTTTAATAAATTATTCAGCTTGATTCCAACTACAGTTTGAATAAATGTCTATATAATGATTTTTACGTTTTAAATACAATGAAGAATTAGAGACTAAATTGACTCAAAATGTCAAATATGATTTTTTTAATCATAATGATTTTCACATTATAAATACAATAATGAATTAGAGCTTAAATTGACTCAAAGTATCAAATATTATTTTTTTAATCATTTAAATAAGTCTAGGGGTTAAATTGACATAAAAAGTGAAATCAGATATTTTACATAAATTCAAGGATTAAATTGATCCAAAATGTCAAATCTAACCTTTTTGATATCGCTAAATAAATTCAGGGACCAAATTGATGTTTATTCCTATTTAATTCCATTTAACCAATTTCTTTCTCTCTTTTGACTTTCCATTCCTCTTCTGGAATCACATCAATTATTAAGTTTGAATCACAAATATAACCACACAAATAAAATTGAAATTTGAAGTAGGAGGAACTTATGAAATCGGACAATGAAGCAACTGTGAAATCAAGCTGATAAATTCAAACAAAGATTTCTCCTCCACATTTTATCAAAAACCTTGTAAGCATCACCTAGATCCCACCGCAACATTTATTTTCTTTATGTAATATCTTCAAAAAAAACAAGAAAAATTTGCAAAGAGATTTGAGAACCATCAATTGGTTCAAGTCTTCCAAACACTTGTTGCAAAATGGCCCAAGCAAAGTAAAAGACATTCAAAATCGATTAAAAGCTAGGTCCAATTTTTAGATTTTACACTGAACTATACAAACCTCGCATGCCTTCTTCATATATAATCTTTCTCAAAGCAGAAATTATGCTTTTGCAGGGAACCATAATTATAAATCAAATATTACATTGCATAACTCATAAGCCATAGTGATAAAATCAGTGATATTAAGAACCTTCCCTCAAATTGTGTATGTTGCCTAAGCGTGCCGCAAATCCAATAATTGTCCCGCTCCAATAACCATGATCAAGCTGTAAGATCTTCCCATATATCCTATGAAGAAGGGTGCAACTTTTGAAAGAAGTATCAACTGATGTCCAGAAAAGAAAGAGAACTTACCATAATATGTAATGATGAAAGAGGTAGACATTATATACAATAACATGTGCAATTTACATGAATCTATCTAGATTTAAAAGTTAAGGTTTTTAATTGGATTAGGTTAGATGATTAGATTAGATTAGGTTTCAAACGTTATAAATTATCAACAATTATCAGTATTATACTAAATATTAAATTAAACAGATTAATTAAGTTGGCCAATCAAAATACAGGAAAATGAGGAAAAAACTTCAAATTTTCTAAAAAAAGAAAATATAATGTTGAAGAAAGAGAATGCACTGAACTATATATATATATATATATATATATAGATATATAGACTCCAATTTATAATATATCATAGGTTGTCTTGATATGGTTCAACTGAGATATCAGATACAGTAAGTGGCCTATTTTTGAACCCGTGTGTAAGTCCCGATTGGTAGGGCAGTTGAAGGGTATAACCTGGCCGAGTTCTTGAGATATCATAACAGAACCACTGTCATTAAAATCTATGTTATCTAATAAAATGGATCCTTTATTATGTAGATCGGCTAGTAGTAATAGATCTGAAGACTCAGATAACTCCGAAATTAAAAGGGTAATAAATAGAAATGAATTAATTTTACAGGATTTTAGTAAAGCTATTGATGAATGGGAAATTCCTAAAGTTGATAAAGAACAAATTTATAAAATTTCTAAATTTAATTTATTTAAAACAGATTATGTAATTAAAACAGAAGAAAGAGATTTCCAATTAAGTAAACCTTTTGAACGTATAACTCTTTTGTCTTCTAAAACTTTGCAACATCATAAAAGTAAAAAATATAAATATATTCATATAGGATTAATTCAAGTTGGAATAAAACCTTTAACCAGAGAAGGATTAAATACTAGTATTCTTGCTGTGATAAGAGATGCTAGATTTTTAAATTTTCAAGATTCTTTATTAGGATCAGTTGAGACTAGCTTAAGTGAAGGACCGATCTCTTTTGAGGTCTATCCGGATATGACTGTCTCATTAAATGATTTAAATATTTTAGAAAGTATAGTTCTAGAAATTAAAACCCATAATTATAAGATGAAGCAAGGATCAATTCCTATAGCTTTGATTTATAAAATTCATTATAAAGCAATGAACTCAGCTTTTGGAACTAAATATAAGTTACAACCTAAAATTGGTGAAACACGTTTTCTTCAAACAGATTTAACTAAAACAAACACTGTAATACCTAAAACCATTCAATGGAAAGACATCACACTTCCCGATGAATGGATTTTGGAAGGGGTTGTACCTCCTCCTATATTAGAACCAATTAGACCAAATGTCAAGTTATAAAAAATTGAACAGTTTGAAGATGGTAAGGTTACATTAAAATTTAATAGAAGTCATAGTATGAGGTTTACAGGGTCATCTTCCTCTGTAACTACAGATGAAAATGATAAACCTAGTTCTTCTATACCTTCTGTTATTTATGCAAAATATAAAGAATCTGAACCTAAACCAATTATTCAAACTTTAGTAAAACCTAGGTATTCTACTTCAGATATACCTAATTTAAATAAAATGAAAGGAGTTGATTATAGTTCTTCTATACCACAGGCTGTTTATAATCCTGTAGATAACTATGTTAATCAACAATCTAATTTGGTAAATTCATCTCCAGAATCACCCACAGCTTCAGCTATAACTGAAAATGTTAGTGCAATAGACAGAGAATTAAATGTTCTTAGTAAAGAAAATATTGAAAAGAATTTAATAAAAGAAATATCTAAAACAAAAAATTTATTAAAAATGAAAAAGATATTAAAAACATATACTTTTGAAGAATTAAAATCTGAATATTTAGAATATAAATTAAATAACCAAACTGAAATTAAATTCTTTGATTGGTATAATTTAATTAAAGAAAATAAATTTGAAAAAAGTCTAAACCCAATAACTATTAGAGATAAGAGACCAGAATTTGTAGTAAATGATCAAACAATAAAGAGTGATTTTCCACCTAAGACAATTAGTAAATTAAAACATCATGATAATGAAATTACTTGTGCCCCATACAAAACTGCTCAAGATAATGATGTAAATAAAAAAATAATCGAACAAAATAATTTTAGTAATGCAAGTTTAATTTGTTTAAATACACAATTAAAAAGAATTGAACACTTATTGGAAAATAATCCAATTGTCAATGAAACGGTAAAAGGTAAAGAAAAAGTACAATCTCATATGTTTAAACCTTTTCAAATTTCCCAATCAAGTAAAAAAGAATTTGTAAATCAATTAAAAGATCAATTAAGTAAAATTCAAGTTCGATCTGCGACTACCCAACATGTAGCCCAGGATACTACTCCATCATCAGCATCAAGAAATATAAATATAATTGAAGAAAACACCAACTCTGATGTTAGTGAACCTGACTCAGAAGATATTAAGCAATTTGAATTAAATCCTATAAATCATCATAGAGAAATAGTGAGTAGGGCACCAGACCTAGGTATAATTGATAAACCTAATACTATATCTCAATTTAAATATAATGCTTCCACAATCTATGAATGGAACATAGATAGTCTAAGTGAATATAATATATTAAGTATTTTGCAACAAATGACAATGGCTGCAAATGCTTATAAAACCCAGTCAACTATTTCTGATAAAGCTATAGCAGAAATCCTCATTGCGGGATTTACTGGACAACTTAAAGGTTGGTGGGATTATCACCTTACTGACCAACAACATGAAGAAATCTTAAATTCAATAAAAGTGGATGAGGACGAAAACCCTATATTTGATGAAAATGGTAAAGTAATTCAGGATGCTGTGTCATCTTTAATTCTCACTATCTCATTACATTTTATTGGTGATCCGTCTCACATAAAAGATAAAAATGCAGAATTATTAAGTAATCTTAAATGTAGAAATTTAGGTGATTTTCAAACTTATAAAACAACTTTTCTCACTCGATTAATGTTAAGGGAAGACTCTAATCAAAGCTTTTGGAAAGAAAAGTTTTTAGCTGGATTACCTTATTTTTTAGGAGAAAAAGTTAGAAACAATATTAAACAACAATTTGGCCAACCTATTCCTTATAATAAATTAACATATGGGCAGTTAATTAGTATAATTCAAAAGGAAGGTTTACAAATTTGTCAGGACTTAAAACTTCAAAAAAGATTAAAATATGAAATGCAAAAAACTAAACGAGAATTAGGATCATTTTGTAAGCAATTTGATTACAGTCTCCCAACGAACCAACGATGTGATGGTCAATGTTCTAAAATAACTAAACCTAAAAAATATTATAGAAATAAATACTTTAAAAAACAATATAGGTCTACGCCTAGTCAAGATAAATTTTATAGTAAAAGAGAACAACACCTTCTTATAAAAACAAAAGTAAACAACCTTCTAAATCTACAACTAAAAATTCTTATAAAAATTTGACTTGTTACAATTGTGGTAAAAAAGGACATACATCTAAATTTTGTAAATTTAATAAAAGATTACATGAATTAAATTTGGAAGAAAATGTTTTAAATAAAATTTATGAATTATATATTGATTCGGATTCTTCGGAATCTGAGACTAATGCAGTGAAAATCAAATTGAATGAATTAGGAACTACTACAAGTTCTTCCAGTTCATCAAAATTTCTTTAAATATGTTATCTAAAGATCAAAGTAATTTATTAACAGTAGTTAATGGAATTGAAGATCAAGAAACTAGAGCTAAACTTCTTAAAAAACTCATAAAAAGTTTTGAAGACGAAGATGACATAAAAAAATATTACTCCTAAAATTCAGTCTAATACTTATGATTTAACTAACATATTAAATAAAAATAACCTAAAAAGGTCGATGCGGATGAATCTACTACAGAATTATATAAAGAAATTAAGATGCTAAAAACTGAAGTACAAGACTAAAAACCCAACTTCAACAAAACTCTAAAAAAATAAAAAAACTAGAATCCCAACTTATTTCTAGTTCTTCCTCAGAAGAAGATGAACCAGATAATAATTTAAAAATAAATGAATTAGATGAAGATGTAGATTGTAATTTTCTCAATTTATTACAAGAAATTACTTCACGAAAATATTTAGTAAAAATAAACATTCAAATAAATGATTTTGTGATAGATGCAATTGCACTCTTTGACACAGGTGCAGATTTAAACTGTATAAAATCTGATCTAGTTCCTAAAAGATATTGGTTAAAAACTAGTGAAAAATTAAGTACAGCCAACAAATCTAAACTTGAAATTATAGGAAAAACAGATGCAATAATCATAGATCAAGCCTTAGAAATACACACAGTATTTTTACTTTCACCCCAGATAAATTATATGGTAATATTAGGCACTCCATTTATAAATCTCATCACACCATATTCAGTTAAAGAGGATTGTATTAAATTTAAAATAAAAAATTGCAAAGCTCAATTGGAATTTACGGAAAAACCTAAAAAGAAACAATTAAATTTACTAAAAGCTCATTCTATTAAAATGTTAGAAATAAATTCTTTAATCAAATCTAAAGAAGAAAACTTAAAAGATTTGCAAAATAATGCATGTTTAAATAGAATTAAAAACCAATTAAATTCTGATGATATCCAAAATAAAATCTCAACTCTAAAAAATTTTATGGAAAACAAATTATGTGCTGACCATCCAAATGCTTTTTGGAATCGTAAACAACACATAGTGGACTTACCATATGAAAAAGATTTTGATGAAAAAACCATTAAAACTAAAGCTAGACCAATTCAGATGAGTCCTGAATTGATTGACCATTGTAAAAATGAAATTCAAGATTACTTCATAAAAATGATTAAATCTAGGAGCACCAGTTCTATTCAGCGTTTTATTCACATAAAAAGCTGCACAAGACCATGGACTTCGAGATTTAGAAATTAATTTTTTATTAAGTAAATCTTGAATTTCATTTTTACAATGGTCAATCAATTCAGGACTCATCTGAATTGGTCTAGCTTTAGTTTTAATGGTTTTTTCATCAAAATCTTTTTCATATGGTAAGTCCACTATGTGTTGTTTACGATTCCAAAAAGCATTTGGATGGTCAGCACATAATTTGTTTTCCATAAAATTTTTTAGAGTTGAGATTTTATTTTGGATATCATCAGAATTTAATTGGTTTTTAATTCTATTTAAACATGCATTATTTTGCAAATCTTTTAAGTTTTCTTCTTTAGATTTGATTAAAGAATTTATTTCTAACATTTTAATAGAATGAGCTTTTAGTAAATTTAATTGTTTCTTTTTAGGTTTTTCCGTAAATTCCAATTGAGCTTTGCAATTTTTTATTTTAAATTTAATACAATCCTCTTTAACTGAATATGGTGTGATGAGATTTATAAATGGAGTGCCTAATATTACCATATAATTTATCTGGGGTGAAAGTAAAAATACTGTGTGTATTTCTAAGGCTTGATCTATGATTATTGCATCTGTTTTTCCTATAATTTCAAGTTTAGATTTGTTGGCTGTACTTAATTTTTCACTAGTTTTTAACCAATATCTTTTAGGAACTAGATCAGATTTTATACAGTTTAAATCTGCACCTGTGTCAAAGAGTGCAATTGCATCTATCACAAAATCATTTATTTGAATGTTTATTTTTACTAAATATTTTCGTGAAGTAATTTCTTGTAATAAATTGAGAAAATTACAATCTACATCTTCATCTAATTCATTTATTTTTAAATTATCTGGTTCATCTTCTTCTGAGGAAGAACTAGAAATAAGTTGGGATTCTAGTTTTTTTATTTTTTTAGAGTTTTGTTGAAGTTGGGTTTTTAATTCTTTTACTTCATTTTTTAGCATCTTAATTTCTTTATATAATTCTTTAGTAGATTCATCCGCATCGACCTTTTTAGGTTTATTTTATTTAATATGGTAGTTAAATCATAAGTATTAGACTGAATTTTAGGAGTAATATTTTTTATGTCATCTTCGTCTTCAAAACTTTTTATGAGTTTCTTAAGAAGTTTAGCTCTAGTTTCTTGATCTTCAATTCCATTAACTACTGTTAATAAATTACTTTGATCTTTAGATAACATATTTAAAGAAAATTTTGATGAACTGGAAGAACTTGTAGTAGTTCCTAATTCATCAATTTGATTTTCACTTCATTAGTCTCAGATTCCGAAGAATCCGAATCAATAATAATTCATAAATTTTATTTAAAACATTTCTTCCAAATTTAATTCATGTAATCTTTTATTAAATTTACAAAATTTAGATGTATGTCCTTTTTACCACAATTGTAACAAGTCAAATTTTTATAAGAATTTTTAGTTGTAGATTTAGAAGGTTGTTTACTTTTGTTTTTATAAGAAGGTTGTTCTCTTTTTACTATAAAATTTATCTTGACTAGGCGTAGACCTATATTGTTTTTTAAAGTATTTATTTCTATAATATTTTTTAGGTTTAGTTATTTTAGAACATTGACCATCACATCGTTGGTTCGTTGTGAGACTGTAATCAAATTGCTTACAAAATGATCCTAATTCTCGTTTAGTTTTTTGCATTTCATATTTTAATCTTTTTTGAAGTTTTAAGTCCTGACAAATTTGTAAACCTTCCTTTTGAATTATACTAATTAACTGTCCATATGTTAATTTATTATAAGGAATAGGTTGTCCAAATTGTTGTTTAATATTGTTTCTAACTTTTTCTCCTAAAAAATAAGGTAATCCAGCTAAAAACTTTTCTTTCCAAAAGCTTTGATTAGAGTCTTCCCTTAACATTAATCGAGTGAGAAAAGTTGTTTTATAAGTTTGAAAATCACCTAAATTCTACATTTAAGATTACTTAATAATTCTGCATTTTTTCTTTTATGTGAGACGGATCACCAATAAATGTATGAGATAGTGAGATTAAAGATGACACAGCATCCTGAATTACTTCACCATTTTCATCAAATATAGGGTTTTCGTCCTCATCCACTTTTATTGAATTTAAGATTTCTTCATGTTGTTGGTCAGTAAGGTGGTATCCCACCAACCTTTAAGTTGTCCAGTAAATCCCGCAATGAGGATTTCTGCTATAGCTTTATCAGAAATAGTTGACTGGTTTTATAAGCATTTGCAGCCATTGTCATTTGTTGCAAAATACTTAATATATTATATCACTTAGACTATCTATGTTCCATTCATAGATTGTGAAGCATTATATTAAATTGAGATATAGTGTTAGGTTTATCAATTATCCTAGGTCTGGTGCCCTACTCACTATTTCTCTATGATGATTTATAGGATTGATTCAAATTGCTTAATATCTTCTGAGTCAGGTTCACTAACATCAGAGTTGGTGTTTTCTTCTTCATATATTTATATTTCTTGATGCTGATGATGGAGTGTATCCTGGGCTACTGTGGGTCGCAGATCGAACTTGAATTTTACTTAATTGATCTTTTAATTGATTTACAAATTTTTTTTACTTGATTGGGAAATTTGAAGGTTTAAACATATGAGATTGTACTTTTCTTTACCTTTACCGTTTCATTCACAATTGGATTATTTTCAATAATTTTCAATTCTTTTTAATTGTGTATTTAAACAAATTAAACTTGCATTACTAAAATTTTTTGTTCGATTATTTTTTTATTTACATCATTATCTTGAGCATTTGTATGGGCACAAGTAATTTCATTATCATGATGTTTTAATTTACTAATTGTTTTAGGTGGAAAATCACTCTTTATGTTTGATCATTTACTACAAATTCTGGTCTCTTATCTCAATAGTTATTGGGTTTAACTTTTTCAATTTATTTCTCAATTATTATACCAATCAAAGAATTTAATTTCAGTTTGGTTATTTAATTTATATTCTAAATATTCAGATTTTAATTCTTCAAAAGTATATGATTTTTAATATCTTTTTCATTTTTAATAAATTTTTTGTTTAGATATTCTTTTATTAATTCGTTTCAATATTTTCTTTACTAAGAACATTTAATTCTCTGTCTATTGCACTAACATTTTCAGTTATAGCTGAAGCTGTGGGTGATTCTGGAGATGAATTTACCAAATTAGATTGTTGATTAACATAGTTATCTACAGGATTATAAAGCCTGTGGTATAGAAGAACTATAATCAACTCCTTTCATTTTATTTAAATTAGGTATATCTGAAGTAGAATACCTAGGTTTTACTAAAGTCTGAATAATTGGTTTAGGTTCAGATTCTTTATATTTTGCATAAATAACAGAAGGTATAGAAGGACTAGGTTTATCATTTTCATCTGTAGTTACAGAGGAAGATGACCTGTAAACCTCATACTATGACTTCTGTTAAATTTTAATGTACCTTACCATCTTCAAACTGTTCAATTTTTTAAATTGACATTTGGTTTAATTGGTTCTAATATAGGAGGAGGTACAACCCCTTCCAAAATCCATTCATCGGGAAGTGTGATGTCTTTCCATTGAATGGTTTTAGGTATTACAGTGTTTGTTTTAGTTAAATCTGTTTGAAGAAAACGTGTTTCGCCAATTTTAGGTTGTAACTTATATTTAGTTCCAAAAGCTGAGTTCATTGCTTTATAATGAATTTTATAAATCAAAGCTATAGGAATTGATCCTTGCTTCATCTTATAATTATGGGTTTTAATTTCTAAAACTATACTTTCTAAATATTTAAATCATTTAATGAGACAGTCATATCCGGATAGACCTCAAAAGAGATCGGTCCTTCACTTAAGCTAGTCTCAACTGATCCTAATAAAGAATCTTGAAAATTTAAAAATCTAGCATCTCTTATCACAGCAAGAATACTAGTATTTAATCCTTCTCTGGTTAAAGGTTTTATTCCAACTTGAATTAATCCTATATGAATATATTTATATTTTTTACTTTTATGATGTTGCAAAGTTTTAGAAGACAAAAGAGTTATCTTTCAAAAGGTTTACTTAATTGGAAATCTCTTTCTTCTGTTTTAATTACATAATCTGTTTTAAAAATTAAATTTAGAAATTTTATAAATTTGTTCTTTATCAACTTTAGGAATTTCCCATTCATCAATAGCTTTACTAAAATCCTGTAAAATTAATTCATTTCTATTTATTACCCTTTTAATTTCGGAGTTATCTGAGTCTTCAGATATATTACTACTAGCCGATCTACATAATAAAGGATCCATTTTATTAGATAACATAGATTTTAATGACAGTGGTTCTGTTATGATATCTCAAGAACTCGGCCAGGTTATACCCTTCAACTGCCCTACCAATCGGGACTTACACACGGGTTCAAAAATAGGCCACTTACTGTATCTGATATCTCAGTTGAACCATATCAAGACAACCTATGATATATTATAAATTGGAGTCTTTATATGTATACCAACGAGCAGATCTAAATCCTTAGGCTCTGATACCAACAAAAGAGAAAAGGACCGTTTAATTACAGAAAATTCAGATATTAAGTTGATTTTAATATTTATAAATTAATAAACATATCATACATATTAAAACCTATATAAGCATGAACTAAACAACGATCATTATCAATATACATGTTAATCAAAATATCATTAATATATATGTCAAATAATATACTATTATCAATAGGATTTATAATCATATAAATCATTGGTACGTAGCGTTGTAGCACAAGGTTTCCCTTGTTTATCAAGTGCAATGATAAACACCAGGAGGTTATGTGTTTCCAGCTGATATACCAAAGATTTTAATTTTAATAGTATTTATTTATAAGCATACAAGAATGATATTTCTGATGTGGAAGATCACACTAAGGTGCAACCACAGAGCATACTTATAACAACATACAAATCACAGATAAATTTAATATTTATCAATTAACTCAACCAATTTTAATTGATTTTATTTTAATTAAGGTTTAGGGCTCCTGCAACCTTAGCCTGGGTTCCCCAGAACTAAGTCAGAGTGTGGAGGGAGAAGAGAATTAAGCCTTTAACAGGGCTGTAAAAGTAGCAATTTATATTGACTAAAATAAATAATTGAAATAGCAAAATAGTATTACAATATTTAAATACAAAAATTAAACTTTAAATGATAAACTTAAATTAGTTTTAACTTACAAGAATTTTAAGACTTTCAACACTTGAATCCTTTACAATCGAACTGGGAAAGGAGGGAGATAGTTTAGGGAGAGAATTACTATGCCTATATTGAGTATATGCTGTATTATGAGTTTACAATCGATGCCTTCACAAGGGGAAAAGGCTCCCTTAAATAAAAATTTGAATCTTTACTATTTACTTTTACTGTTGGTGAACAGTAGTTTCTGTCGAAGAATCTCTACTGTTTGCTTTTACTGTTGGTGAACAGTAGTTTCTCTGTCGGAGAATCTCTACTGTTTGCTTTTACTGTTGGTGAACAGTAGTTCTGTCGGAGAATCTCTACTGTTTGCTTTTACTGTGCCAAGTTGACCTTTACTGCTGGCGAGTGGACCTTTACTGTTGCTGAGTTGATTTTGGCTGTGCCGAGCTGTCTTTACTTTCTAATTGGCTTTTACTAAAAACTTGTGTGCCGCTTTGATTGGGTTTTTACAAAGAGTGAAGGAATAAGGTTCCTTCTGCCTGTTTACAATGATTCAGAATAAGATGAGGACGATGATGTGTCCTTCTTTTTCTTTTTTAGCTTTTCTTTTCTTTTTATTTTTTCTTTTGTTTTAACTTCTTTTTTCTTTCTTTTTCTTTTTACCTGCTTTACTTTGGATTTTTATGATATCGCTGTCATCACTTTCGTCACTAGATGAACTAGATGATGAGGATGATGGTAAAACGATTTTACCCTTGCCTTTATGGTGTGTAGTGTTTGAAGATTTACTGGAGGATGCACTTTGGGCTTTACTGGTGGATGGTTTTATGGGCTGATTTGAACTGGTTGAGAGTTGTTCAGACATCTCTTGACAGATCAATCTATATTCTTCTGCTGTTTTGGCTGCAGCTAACCGGGCCTGACATTGGGCTTTTTGGATACCAAACTGGGGGTTATCCTGAATAGCTAATGTATGGGCATAGGTTAAAGCTGGTTTAGATGGGCTGGATAATTTATTGCGGATCCATTGACTAATTTTATGTTCAGTGGTGGAATTCTTGAATGATCCCCACCATTTTTTTTGTCTTTTTATTATCATGGGAATTTGGCTTCCTGGAACATACTGATAATCAAAATACCATTGATATACCCATGGAGTGAAGAAGGTCATACAATAATACATCAAAGAAGGAATATGAACTTCTTCAGGTTTAGGTTTATAATGGGTTTTAAAGAACTGGTACAAATAATGGATATCATGAGGAATGATTTCCTCGAAATTCCTTTAAATTGCCACCATCGTTTAAACCAATTTGGGATTTTTAAATCAGTGCGTATATTTTGATCAAAATATATTAACCATGAATGAGTAGTGGTGGGATTTTGAAGACAAAATATCGTATCCCACGCTTTTTTATAATCAAAATAATTATAACTCATATTATATTTATGTAATCCTTTAAATTTTACTGGTGTTACTAAAGAAGAGGGCCAATCCTTAGGATGGATGACGCGTTTTATTTTTATAGAAGAATAGAAATTATTCCATTTTTATCAAAAGTATGTTTGATGTTTACTGATTCAGTATCTAATAATATATTATTATAATAGGCCTGAGGTTTTGACAATCTGTTGGCATAAAAAACCAATTCTCAGGATAATAATTTTTTATAATTTGCCAAGGATTAGTATGATTATAACCATCCTCAACTTCGATTTCAAAATCAAATAAATTTTTATCAAACCATTTATGGATATTACCAGTAGATTTATATTGGATTTTTGGCAAATCCACAGCCATCAACGGATTTGATAACTCTTTACTGTCTACCGTTTGAGACAGAGTAGCCGTATCATGAGCGGATACGATCGCTTTAGATTTAGAAGACATACCTGGGTCCTCTGTGGAAGAGGATGCCATTCCCTGCAGTGCTTTAATTACTTCAGGAGATTGAGAAAGTTCCTCAATCCATTTTTTAAGGTCTTTAGGAGTGGTTTTAGTGTTTAAGGTTTTACTAAGATCTTCAGAGTGCTCAGAAAGAGCTTTAGTTGGGGAGCCGGAATCTTGTTTAATTTCTTTCCCTTTATCCTTCTTTCTTCCCATTGTTCTGTAAGAATTCTCTAGTTAGAAAGTCTGGAATATTATTATCATTACCTTTAATATATTCTATGTCAAATTCAAAAATACTTAAAAGCGCTTGCCATCGAGCAAAAATTTGTTTAGAGGCAAGGTTTTGGACATCTTTCTGCAAAACTTCTTTTGCAGATTTACAATCAATACGAAGTAAAAATTTTTGATTTAAAAGATCAGATTGAAATTTATTTATACAAATAACAATACTTAAAATTTCTTTTTTAATGGTAGAATAATTTAATTGAGTTGAAGTCCAATGACCTGAAGTATATTGGATTATTCTTTCTTTACTATTAATTTTTTGTTTTAAAATGCCGCCATAACCAATATTAGAAGCATCAGTTTCAACAATTTTAAAAGCATTAGGATCAGGAATATATAAGTAAGGATTTCTTTTACTAATGATTTTATCTTTTTTACTAGTTGAGTATGCTGAGTTGTCCAAGGACCAGCATTTTTACAAAGTCTATTATGTAAAGGTTTTATCATGCAATTTAAATTTGGATAAAAATCAATTACATAATTTAAACAACCAAGAAAACGTTGTAATTGGGGTTTATTAGAAATTTCATCAGGAAATTTTTCACCAAAAACAAGTGCTCTTTCTATAGGTTGAATCTTACCTTGTTCTATATGATGTCCTAAAAATCTTATTTTAGTTTTAAACAAATCCATTTTAGCTTTACTTAATGCTAAACCATTTTTCTCGATGATCATACAAAATGTTTTTAAATGTTTAAAATGATCTTCTAGAGTTGTACTAAATATAAGCACATCATCAATATAAACAATACAAAATTTATAAATGGGTTAAAAATATCATTCATGATCCTCTGAAATTCAGAAGGAGCATTTTTTAATCCAAAAGGCATTACATTCCATTCGTATTGACCAAATGGAACTGTAAATGCTGTTTTATATCTGTCGTTAGGGTCAATTTGAATCTGCCAATAGCCAGATTTCATATCAAATTTACTAAAAATATTTGCATTATAGAGTTGCTTTAATAGATCTTTTTTATTTGGAATAGGATACCTAATCCATTTTAAAGCTGTATTTAATGGTTTATAATTTATTACTAATCTGGGAGCACCTCGTTCTATTTCAGCGTTTTTATTCACATAAAAAGCTGCACAAGACCATGGCTTCGATTTAGAAATTAATTTTTTATTAAGTAAATCTTGAATTTCATTTTTACAATGGTCAATCAATTCAGGACTCATCTGAATTGGTCTAGCTTTAGTTTTAATGGTTTTTTCATCAAAATCTTTTTCATATGGTAAGTCCACTATGTGTTGTTTACGATTCCAAAAAGCATTTGGATGGTCAGCACATAATTTGTTTTCCATAAAATTTTTTAGAGTTGAGATTTTATTTTGGATATCATCAGAATTTAATTGGTTTTTAATTCTATTTAAACATGCATTATTTTCAAATCTTTTAAGTTTTCTTCTTTAGATTTGATTAAAGAATTTATTTCTAACATTTTAATAGAATGAGCTTTTAGTAAATTTAATTGTTTCTTTTTAGGTTTTTCCGTAAATTCCAATTGAGCTTTGCAATTTTTTATTTTAAATTTAATACAATCCTCTTTAACTGAATATGGTGTGATGAGATTTATAAATGGAGTGCCTAATATTACCATATAATTTATCTGGGGAAAGTAAAAATACTGTGTGTATTTCTAAGGCTTGATCTATGATTATTGCATCTGTTTTTCCTATAATTTCAAGTTTAGATTTGTTGGCTGTACTTAATTTTTCACTAGTTTTTAACCAATATCTTTTAGGAACTAGATCAGATTTTATACAGTTTAAATCTGCACCTGTGTCAAAGAGTGCAATTGCATCTATCACAAAATCATTTATTTGAATGTTTATTTTTACTAAATATTTTCGTGAAGTAATTTCTTGTAATAAATTGAGAAAATTACAATCTACATCTTCATCTAATTCATTTATTTTTAAATTATTATCTGGTTCATCTTCTTCTGAGGAAGAACTAGAAATAAGTTGGGATTCTAGTTTTTTATTTTTTTAGAGTTTTGTTGAAGTTGGGTTTTTAATTCTTTTACTTCATTTTTTAGCATCTTAATTTCTTTATATAATTCTTTAGTAGATTCATCCGCATCGACCTTTTTAGGTTTATTTTTATTTAAATGGTAGTTAAATCATAAGTATTAGACTGAATTTTAGGAGTAATATTTTTTATGTCATCTTCGTCTTCAAAACTTTTTATGAGTTTTTTAAGAAGTTTAGCTCTAGTTTCTTGATCTTCAATTCCATTAACTACTGTTAATAAATTACTTTGATCTTTAGATAACATGTTTAAAGAAAATTTTGATGAACTGGAAGAACTTGTAGTAGTTCCTAATTCATCAATTTGATTTTCACTTTCATTAGTCTCAGATTCCGAAGAATCCGAATCATATATAATTCATAATTTTATTTAAAACATTATCTTCCAAATTTAATTCATGTAATCTTTTATTAAATTTACAAAATTTAGATGTATGCCCTTTTTTACCACAATTGTAACAAGTCAAATTTTTATAAGAATTTTAGTTGTAGATTTAGAAGGTTGTTTATTTTGTTTTATAAGAAGATTTGTTCTCTTTTTACTATAAAATTTATCTTGACTAGGTGTAGACCTATATTGTTTTTTAGAGTATTTATTTCTATAATATTTTTTAGGTTTATTTTTTAGAACATTGGCCCTCACATTTTCTGTGAGAAGTATATCAAATTGTTTACAAAAAGATCCTAATTCTTTTTAGTTTTTCTGCATTTCATATTTTATCTTTCTTTGAAGTTTTAGATCATGACATATTTGTAAACCTTCCTTTTGAATTATACTAATTAATTGTCCATAGGTTAATTTACTATAGGATAGGTTGACCATGTTGTTGTTTAATATGATTTCTAACCTTTTCTCCTAAAAATAAGGTAACCCAGCTAAAAACTTTTCTTTCCAAAAGCTTTGATTAGAGTCTTCCCTTAACATTAATCGAGTGAGAAAAGTCGTTTTATAATTTGAAAATCACCTAAATTTCTACATTTAAATTACTTAACTCTGCATTTTTATCTTTTAAGTGAGATGGATCTCCTATAAAATGAATGAATAGTGAGAATTAAAGATGACACTGCATCTGAATTACTTCACCATTTTCATCATATATAGGTTCACCTCATCACTTTTAATTGAATTTAGATTTCTAAATGTTGTTGGTCAGTGAGATGATAATCCCACCATCCTTTAAGTTGCCGTAAATCCAGCAATTAGATTTCTGCTATAGCTTTATCAGAAATGATTGACTGTGTTTTATAAGCATTTGCAGCCATTGTCATTTGTTGCAAAATACTTAATATTATATTCACTTAACCATCTATGTTCCATTCATAGATTGTTGAAGCATTATATTTAAATTGAGATATAGTATTAGGTTTATCAATTCCTAGTCTGGTGCCTATTTACTATTTCTCTATGATGATTTATAGGATTGATTCAAATTGTTAATATTTTCTGAGTCAGGTTCACTAACATCAGAGTTGGTGTTTTCTTCATTATATTTATATTTCTTGATGCTGATGAGTAGTATCCTGGGCTACTGTTGGGTAGTCGCAGATAACCTGAATTTACTTAATTGATCTTTTAATTTTTACAAATTCTTTTTTACTTGATGGAAATTTGAAGGTTTAAACATATGAGATTTACTTTTCTTTACCTTTTACCGTTTCATTCACAATTGGTTTATTTCCAATAAGTTTTCATTCTTTTAATTGTGATTTAAACAAATTAAACTTGCATTACTAAATTATTTTGTTCATTATTTTTTTATTTACATCATTATCTTGAGCAGTTTTATGGGGCACAATAATTTCATTATCTGATGTTTTAATTTACTAATTGTTTTAGGTGGAAAATCACTTTTATTGTTTGTCATTTACTTCATTCTGGTCTTATCTCTAATGTTATTGGGTTTAACTTTTTCAATTTATTTTCTTTAATTAATTTACCAATCAAAGAATTTAATTTCAGTTTGGTTATTTATTTATATTCTAAATATTCAGATTTTAATTCTTCAAAAGTATATGTTTTAATATCTTTTCATTTTAATAAATTTTTGTTTTAGATATTTCTTTTATTAAATTCTTTCAATATTTTCTTTACTAAGAACATTTAATTCTCTGTTTATTGCACTAACATTTTCAGTTAGCTGAAGCTGTGGTGATTCTGGAGATGAATTTACCAATTAGATTGTTGATTAACATAGTTATCTACAGGATTATAAACTGCCTGTGGTATAGAAGAACTATAATCAACTCCTTTCATTTTATTTAAATTAGGTATCTGAAGTATAATACCTAGGTTTTACTAAGTTGAATAATTGGTTTAGGTTCAGATTCTTTATATTTTGCATAAATACAGAAGGTATGAAGGAACTAGGTTTATCATTTTCATCTGTAGTTACAGAGGAAGATGACCCTGTAACCTCATACTTGACTTCTGTTAAATTTTAATGTAACTTACCATCTTCAAAGTTCAATTTTTTAAATTGACATTTGGTTTATTGGTTAATATAGGAGGAGGTACAACCCCTTCCAAAATCCATTCATCGGAAGTGTGATATCTTTCCATTGATGGTTTTAGGATTACAGTGTTTGTTTTAGTTAAATCTGTTTGAAGAAAACTGTTTCACCAATTTTAGGTTGTAACTTATATTTAGTTCCAAAAGCTGAGTTCATTGCTTTATAATGAATTTTATAAATCAAAGCTATAGGAATTGATCCTTGCTTCATCTTATAATTATGGGTTTTAATTTCTAAAACTATACTTTCTAAAATATTTAAATCATTTAATGAGACAGTCATATCCGGATAGACCTCAAAAGATCGGTCCTTCACTTAAGCTAGTCTCAACTGATCCTAATAAAGAATCTTGAAAATTTAAAAATCTAGCATCTCTTACTCACAGCAAGAATACTAGTATTTAATCCTTCTCTGGTTAAAGGTTTTATTCCAACTTGAATTAATCCTATATGAATATATTTATATTTTTTACTTTTATGATGTTGCAAAGTTTTAGAAGACAAAAGAGTTATACGTTCAAAAGGTTTACTTAATTGGAAATCTCTTTCTTCGTTTTAATTACATAATCTGTTTTAAATAAATTAAATTTAGAAATTTTATAAATTTGTTCTTTATCAACTTTAGGAATTTCCCATTCATCAATAGCTTTACTAAAATCCTGTAAAATTAATTCATTTCTATTTATTACCCTTTTAATTTCGGAGTTATCTGAGTCTTCAGATCTATTACTACTAGCCGATCTACATAATAAAGGATCCATTTTATTAGATAACATAGATTTTAATGACAGTGGTTCTGTTATGATATCTCAAGAACTCGGCCAGGTTATACCCTTCAACTGCCCTACCAATCGGGACTTACACACGGGTTCAAAAAGAGCCACTTACTGTATCTGATATCTCAGTTGAACCATATCAAGACAACCTATGATATATTATAATTGGAGTCTTTATATGTATACCAACGAGCAGATCTAAATCCTTAGGCTCTGATACCAACAAAAGAGAAAAGGACCGTTTAATTACGAAAATTCAGATATTAAGTTGATTTTAATATTTATAAATTAATAAACATATCATACATATTAAAACCTATATAAGCATGAACTAAACAACGATCATTATCAATATACATGTTAATCAAAATATCATTAATATATATGTCATAATATACTATTATCAATAGGATTTATAATCATATAAATCATTGGTACGTAGCGTTGTAGCACAAGGTTTCCCTTGTTTATCAAGTGCAATGATAAACACCAGGAGGTTATGTGTTTCCAGCTGATATACCAAAGATTTTTAATTTTAATAGTATTTATTTATAAGCATACAAGAATGATATTCTGATGTGGAAGATCACACTAAGGTGCAACCACAGAGCATACTTATATACAACATACAAATCACAGATAAATTTAATATTTATCAATTAACTCAACCAATTTTAATTGATTTTATTTTAATTAAGGTTTAGGGCTCCTGCAACCTTAGCCTGGGTTCCCCAGAACTAAGTCGAGTGTGGAGGGAGAAGAGAATTAAGCCTTTAACAGGGCTGTAAAAGTAGCAATTTATATTGACTAAAATAAATAATTGAAATAGCAAATAGTATTACAATATTTAAATACAAAAATTAAACTTTAAATGATAAACTTAAATTAGTTTTAACTTACAAGAATTTTAAGACTTTCAACTTCAACACTTGAATCCTTTACATCGAACTGGGAAAGGAGGGAGATAGTTTAGGGAGAGATTACTATGCCTATACTGGAGTATATGCTGTATTATGAGTTTACAATCGATGCCTTCACAAGGGGAAAAGGCTCCCTTAAATAAAAATTGTAGAATCTTTACTATTTACTTTTACTGTTGGTGAACAGTAGTTTCTGTCGAAGAATCTCTACTGTTTGCTTTTACTGTTGGTGAACAGTAGTTTCTCTGTCGGAGAATCTCTACTGTTTGCTTTTACTGTTGGTGAACAGTAGTTTCTGTCGGAGAATCTCTACTGTTTGCTTTTACTGTGCCAAGTTGACCTTTACTGCTGGCGAGTGGACCTTTACTGTTGCTGAGTTGATTTGGCTGTGCCGAGCTGTCTTTACTTTTCCTAAATGGCTTTTTACTAAAAACTTGTGTGCCGCTTTGATTGGGTTTTACAAAGAGTGAAGGAATAAGGTTCCTTCTGCCTGTTTACAATGATTCAGAATAAGATGAGGACGATGATGTGTCCTTCTTTTCTTTTTTAACTTTTCTTTTCTTTTTATTTTTTCTTTTTGTTTTAACTTCTTTTTTCTTTCTTTTTCTTTTTTACCTGCTTTACTTTGGATTTTTATGATATCGCTGTCATCACTTTCGTCACTAGATGAACTAGATGATGAGGAGATGGTAAAACGATTTTACCCTTGCCTTTATGGTGTGTAGTGTTTGAAATTACTGGAGGATGCACTTTGGGCTTTACTGGTGGATGGTTTTATGGGCTGATTTGAACTGGTTGAGAGTTGTTCAGACATCTCTTGACAGATCAATCTATATTCTTCTGCTGTTTTGGCTGCAGCTAACCGGGCCTGACATTGGGCTTTTGGATACCAAACTGGGGGTTATCCTGAATAGCTAATGTATGGGCATAGGTTAAAGCTGGTTTAGATGGGCTGGATAATTTATTGCGGATCCATTGACTAATTTTATGTTCAGTGGTGGAATTCTTGAATGATCCCCACCATTTTATTTTATGTCTTTTTATTATCATGGGAATTTGACTTCCTGGAACATACTGATAATCAAAATACCATTGATATACCCATGGAGTAAAGAAGGTCATACAATAATACATCAAAGAAGGAATATGAACTTCTTCAGGTTTAGGTTTATAATGGGTTTTAAAGAACTGGTACAAATAATGGATATCATGAGGAATGATTTCCTCGTATTCCTTTAAATTGCCACCATCGTTTAAACCAATTTGGGATTTTTAAATCAGTGCGTATATTTTGATCAAAATATATTAACCATGAATGAGTAGTGGTGGGATTTTGAAGACAAAATATCGTATCCCACGCTTTTTTATAATCAAAATAATTATAACTCATATTATATTTATGTAATCCTTTAAATTTTACTGGTGTACTAAGAAGATACGGGCCAATCCTTAGGATGGATGACGCGTTTTATTTTATAGAAGAATAAGAAATTATTCCATTTTTATCAAAGTATGTTTGATGTTTACTGATTCAGTATCTAATAATATATTATAATAGGCCTGAGGTTTTGACAATCTGTTGGCATAAAAAACCAATTCTCAGGATAATAATTTTTTATAATTTGCCAAGGATTAGTATGATTATAACCATCCTCGACTTCGATTTCAAAATCAAATAAATTTTTATCAAACCATTTATGGATATTACCAGTAGATTTATATTGGATTTTTGGCAAATCCACAGCCATCAACGGATTTGATAACTCTTTACTGTCTACCGTTTGAGACAGAGTAGCCGTATCATGAGCGGATACGATCGCTTTAGATTTAGAAGACATACCTGGGTCCTCTGTGGAAGAGGATGCCATTCCCTGCAGTGCTTTAATTACTTCAGGAGATTGAGAAAGTTCCTCTATCCATTTTTTAAGGTCTTTAGGAGAGGTGGTTTTAGTGTTTAAGGTTTTACTAAGATCTTCAGAGTGCTCAGAAAGAGCTTTAGTTGGGAGCTGGAATCTTGTTTAATTTCTTTCCCTTTATCCTTCTTTCTTCCCATTGTTCTGTAAGAATTCTCTAGTTAGAAAGTCTGGAATATTATTATCATTACCTTTAATTTCTATGTCAAATTCAAAAATACTTAAAAGCGCTTGCCATCGAGCAAAAATTTGTTTAGAGGCAAGGTTTTGGACATCTTTCTGCAAAACTTCTTTTGCAGATTTACAATCAATACGAAGTAAAAATTTTTGATTTAAAAGATCAGATTGAAATTTATTTATACAAATAACAATACTTAAAATTTCTTTTTTAATGGTAGAATAATTTAATTGAGTTGAAGTCCAATGACCTGAAGTATATTGGATTATTCTTTCTTTACTATTAATTTTTTGTTTTAAAATGCCGCCATAACCAATATTGAAGCATCAGTTTCAACAATTTTAAAAGCATTAGGATCAGGAATATATAAGTAAGGATTTCTTTTACTAATGATTTTATCTTTTTTACTAGTTGAGTATGCTGAGTTGTCCAAGGACCAGCATTTTTACAAAGTCTATTATGTAAAGGTTTTATCATGCAATTTAAATTTGGATAAAAATCAAAACATAATTTAAACAACCAAGAAAACGTTGTAATTGGGGTTTATTAGAAATTTCATCAGGAAATTTTTCACCAAAAACAAGTGCTCTTTCTATAGGTTGAATCTTACCTTGTTCTATATGATGTCCTAAAAATTTAGTTTTAAACAAATCCATTTTAGCTTTACTTAATGCTAAACCATTTTTCTCGATAATCATACAAAATGTTTTTAAATGTTTAAAATGATGTTCTAGAGTTGTACTAAATATAAGCACATCAATATAAACAATACAAAATTTAGAATAAGGGTTAAAAATATCATTCATGATCCTTGAAATTCAGAAGGAGCATTTTTTAATCCAAAAGGCATTACATTCCATTCGTATTGGCCAAATGGAACTGTAAATGCTGTTTTATATCTGTCTTTGGGGTCAATTTGAATCTGCCAATAGCCAGATTTCATATCAAATTTACTAAAAATATTTGCATTATAGAGTTGCTTTAAAGATCTTTTTTATTTGGAATAGGATACCTAATCCATTTTAAAGCTGTATTTAATGGTTTATAATTTATTACTAATCTGGGAGCACCACGTTCTATTTCAGCGTTTTTATTCACATAAAAAGCTGCACAAGACCATGGACTTCGAGATTTAGAAATTAATTTTTTATTAAGTAAATCTTGAATTTCATTTTTACAATGGTCAATCAATTCAGGACTCATCTGAATTGGTCTAGCTTTAGTTTTAATGGTTTTTTCATCAAAATCTTTTTCATATGGTAAGTCCACTATGTGTTGTTTACGATTCCAAAAAGCATTTGGATGGTCAGCACATAATTTGTTTTCCATAAAATTTTTTAGAGTTGAGATTTTATTTTGGATATCATCAGAATTTAATTGGTTTTTAATTCTATTTAAACATGCATTATTTTGCAAATCTTTTAAGTTTTCTTCTTTAGATTTGATTAAAGAATTTATTTCTAACATTTTAATAGAATGAGCTTTAGTAAATTTAATTGTTTCTTTTTAGGTTTTTCCGTAAATTCCAATTGAGCTTTGCAATTTTTTATTTTAAATTTAATACAATCCTCTTTAACTGAATATGGTGTGATGAGATTTATAAATGGAGTGCCTAATATTACCATATAATTTATCTGGGGTGAAAGTAAAAATACTGTGTGTATTTCTAAGGCTTGATCTATGATTATTGCATCTGTTTTTCCTATAATTTCAAGTTTAGATTTGTTGGCTGTACTTAATTTTTCACTAGTTTTTAACCAATATCTTTTAGGAACTAGATCAGATTTTATACAGTTTAAATCTGCACCTGTGTCAAAGAGTGCAATTGCATCTATCACAAAATCATTTATTTGAATGTTTATTTTTACTAAATATTTTCGTGAAGTAATTTCTTGTAATAAATTGAGAAAATTACAATCTACATCTTCATCTAATTCATTTATTTTTAAATTATTATCTGGTTCATCTTCTTCTGAGGAAGAACTAGAAATAAGTTGGGATTCTAGTTTTTTTATTTTTTTAGAGTTTTGTTGAAGTTGGGTTTTTAATTCTTTTACTTCATTTTTTAGCATCTTAATTTCTTTATATAATTCTTTTAGTAGATTCATCCGCATCGACCTTTTTAGGTTTATTTTTATTTAATATGGTAGTTAAATCATAAGTATTAGACTGAATTTTAGGAGTAATATTTTTTATGTCATCTTCGTCTTCAAAACTTTTTATGAGTTTTTAAGAAGTTTAGCTCTAGTTTCTTGATCTTCAATTCCATTAACTACTGTTAATAAATTACTTTGATCTTTAGATAACATATTTAAAGAAAATTTTGATGAACTGGAAGAACTTGTAGTAGTTCCTAATTCATCAATTTGATTTTCACTTTCATTAGTCTCAGATTCCGAAGAATCCGAATCAATATATAATTCATAAATTTTATTTAAAACATTTCTTCCAAATTTAATTCATGTAATCTTTTATTAAATTTACAAAATTTAGATGTATGTCCTTTTTTACCACAATTGTAACAAGTCAAATTTTTATAAGAATTTTTAGTTGTAGATTTAGAAGGTTGTTTACTTTTGTTTTTATAAGAAGTTTGTTCTCTTTTTACTATAAAATTTATCTTGACTAGGTGTAGACCTATAGTTTTTTAAAGTATTTATTTCTATAATATTTTTTAGGTTTAGTTTTTTAGAACATTGACCATCACATCGTTGGTTCGTTGGAGACTGTAATCAAATTGCTTACAAAATGATCCTAATTCTCGTTTAGTTTTTGCATTTCATATTTTAATCTTTTTTGAAGTTTTAAGTCCTGACAAATTTGTAAACCTTCCTTTTGAATTTACTAATTAACTGTCCATATGTTAATTTATTATAAGGAATAGGTTGCCAAATGTTGTTTAATATGTTTCTAACTTTTTCTCCTAAAAATAAGGTAATCCAGCTAAAAACTTTTCTTTCCAAAAGCTTTGATTAGAGTCTTCCCTTAACATTAATCGAGTGAGAAAAGTTGTTTTATAAGTTTGAAAATCACCTAAATTTCTACATTTAAGATTACTTAATAATTCTGCATTTTTATCTTTTATGTGAGACGGATCCAATAAAATGTAATGAGATAGTGAGAATTAAAGATGACCAGCATCCTGAATTACTTCACCATTTTCATCAATATAGGGTTTTCGTCCTCATCCACTTTTATTGAATTTAAGATTTCTTCATGTTGTTGGTCAGTAAGGTGATAATCCCACCAACCTTTAAGTTGTCCAGTAAATCCCGCAATGAGGATTTCTGCTATAGCTTTATCAGAAATAGTTGACTGGGTTTTATAAGCATTTGCAGCCATTGTCATTTGTTGCAAAATACTTAATATATATTCACTTAGACTATCTATGTTCCATTCATAGTGGAAGCATTATATTTAAATTGAGATATAGTATTAGGTTTATCAATTATACCTAGGTCTGGTGCCCTACTACTATTTCTCTATGATGATTTATAGGATTTAATTCAAATTGCTTAATATCTTCTGAGTCAGGTTCACTAACATCAGAGTTGGTGTTTTCTTCAATTATATTTATATTTCTTGATGCTGATGATGGAGTAGTATCCTGGCTACATGTTGGGTAGTCGCAGATCGAACTTGAATTTTACTTAATTGATCTTTTAATTGATTTACAAATTTTTTTTACTTGATTGGGAAATTTGAAAAGGTTTAAACATATGAGATTGTACTTTTTCTTTACCTTTTACCGTTTCATTCACAATTGGATTATTTCCAATAAGTTTTCAATTCTTTTTAATTGTGTATTTAAACAAATTAAACTTGCATTACTAAAATTATTTTGTTCGATTATTTTTTTATTTACATCATTATCTTGAGCAGTTTTGTATGGGGCACAAGTAATTTCATTATCATGATGTTTTAATTTACTAATTGTTTTAGGTGGAAAATCACTCTTTATTGTTTGATCATTTACTACAAATTCTGGTCTCTTATCTCTAATAGTTATTGGGTTTAGACTTTTTTCAAATTTATTTTCTTTAATTAAGTTATACCAATCAAAGAATTTAATTTCAGTTTGGTTATTTAATTTATATTCTAAATATTCAGATTTTAATTCTTCAAAAGTATATTTTTAATATCTTTTTCATTTTTAATAAATTTTTTGTTTTAGATATTTCTTTTATTAAATTCTTTTCAATATTTCTTTACTAAGAACATTTAATTCTCTGTCTATTGCACTAACATTTTCAGTTATAGCTGAAGCTGTGGGTGATTCTGGAGATGAATTTACCAAATTAGATTGTTGATTAACATAGTTATCTACAGGATTATAAACAGCCTGTGGTAAGAAGAACTATAATCAACTCCTTTCATTTTATTTAAATTAGGTATATCTGAAGTAGAATACCTAGGTTTTACTAAAGTTTGAATAATTGGTTTAGGTTCAGATTCTTTTATTTTGCATAAATAACAGAAGGTATAGAAGAACTAGGTTTATCATTTTCATCTGTAGTTACAGAGGAAGATGACCCTGTAAACCTCATACTATGACTTCTATTAAATTTTAATGTAACCTTACCATCTTCAAACTGTTCAATTTTTTGTAAATTGACATTTGGTTAATTGGTTCTAATATAGGAGGAGGTACAACCCCTTCCAAAATCCATTCATCGGGAAGTGTGATGTCTTTCCATTGAATGGTTTTAGGTATTACAGTGTTTGTTTTAGTTAAATCTGTTTGAAGAAAACGTGTTTCACCAATTTTAGGTTGTAACTTATATTTAGTTCCAAAAGCTGAGTTCATTGCTTTATAATGAATTTTATAAATCAAAGCTATAGGAATTGATCCTTGCTTCATCTTATAATTATGGGTTTTAATTTCTAAAACTATACTTTCTAAAATATTTAAATCATTTAATGAGACAGTCATATCCGGATAGACCTCAAAAGAGATCGGTCCTTCACTTAAGCTAGTCTCAACTGATCCTAATAAAGAATCTTGAAAATTTAAAAATCTAGCATCTCTTATCACAGCAAGTACTAGTATTTAATCCTTCTCTGGTTAAAGGTTTTATTCCAACTTGAATTAATCCTATATGAATATATTTATATTTTTTACTTTTATGATGTTGCAAAGTTTTAGAAGACAAAGAGTTATCCTTTCAAAAGGTTTACTTAATTGGAAATCTCTTTCTTCTGTTTTAATTACATAATCTGTTTTAAATAAATTAAATTTAGAAATTTTATAAATTTGTTCTTTATCAACTTTAGGAATTTCCCATTCATCAATAGCTTTACTAAAATCCTGTAAAATTAATTCATTTCTATTTATTACCCTTTTAATTTCGGAGTTATCTGAGTCTTCAGATCTATTACTACTAGCCGATCTACATAATAAAGGATCCATTTATTAGATAACATAGATTTTAATGACAGTGGTTCTGTTATGATATCTCAAGAACTCGGCCAGGTTATACCCTTCAACTGCCCTACCAATCGGGACTTACACACGGGTTCAAAATAGGCCACTTACTGTATCTGATATCTCAGTTGAACCATATCAAGACAACCTATGATATATTATAAATTGGAGTCTTTATATGTATACCAATGAGCAGATCTAAATCCTTTGGCTCTGATACCAACAAATCCACGTAATCCAGGCGTGGAGCCCAGGATCGTGACAACCTGCGGTACCTCAGAACCACTTTTCACGCATGTTGCCTCTCGACAACTACAACCTGACTTATGGGCCGCGTATACATAGCGCAGACACCCTGCGGGATATCCTGGAGGTAAGAGCCTGTGTTTCGTCACAGTGTCTCACAGTGAGAACCCTCCATGGATCTGGATGCCAGCTCAATTAAGAAGCACTGGACTTATACCATAGTGGCTCTGATACCAACAAAAAGCTTCAAGGACCGTTTAATTAATAAAAGCTTCAAGGACCGTTTAATTACTCAAATATTAAGTTGAATTTTATAAATTATAAATTAATAAACATATCATACATATTAAAACCTACATAAGCATGTACTAAACAACGATCATTATCAATATACATATTAATCAAGATATCATTTAAATATATATCAATTAATACACTATTATCAATATGATTTACAAAACAATGAATCATTTAAGTATGATACGTGGCGTTGTTATACCAAGAAGATGTCTAAATTAATAGACCTTAGGACCAGTAGCCCGCACTTCTGGGTTTCCAGCCTTTATATCAATACTTTAATTTTAACAGTACTTGTTTAAAGATGAACAGTATATATTTTAATCTGAACAGTAAGTGAACAGTATATGTTATGAACATACAAGAATGATATTTCTGATGTGGAAGATCACACTAAGGTGCAACCACAGAGCATACTTATACAACAAACAAATTACAAATAAATTTAATATTTATCAATTAACTCAACCAATTTTAATTGATTTTATTTTAATTAAGGTTTAGGGCTCCTGCAACCTTAGCCTGGGTTCCCCAGAACTAAGTCAGAGTGTGGAGGGAGAAGAGAATGAAGCCTTTAACAGGGCTGTAAAAGTAGCAATTTATATTGACTAAGTAGCAATTTATATTGACTAAAATAAATAATTGAAATAACAAAATAGTATTACAATATTTAATACAAAATTAAACTTTAAATGATAAACTTAAATTAGTTTTAACTTACAAGAATTTTAAGACTTTCAACACTTGAATCCTTTACAATCGAACTGGGAAAGGAGGGAGATAGTTTAGGGAGAGAATTACTATGCCTATTGAGTATATGCTGTATTATGAGTTTTTCAATCGATGCCTTCACAAGGGAAAAGGCTCCCTTAAAAAAATTTTAGAATCTTTACTATTTACTTTTACTGTTGGTGAACAGTAGTCTCTGTCGAAGAATCTCTACTGTTTGCTTTTACTGTTGGTGAACAGTAGTCTCTGTCGAGAATCTCTACTGTTTGCTTTTACTGTTGGTGAACAGTATTCTCTGTCGAAGAATCTCTACTGTTCAAGTTGACCTTTACTGTTGGCGAGAGGACCTTTACTGTTGCTGAGTGGACTTTACTAAAAACTTGTGTGTCGCTTTGATTGGGTTTTACAAAGAGTGAAGGAATAAGGTTCCTTCTGCCTGTTTACAATGATTCAGAATAAGATGAGGACGATGATGTGTCCTTCTTTTTCTTTTTTAGCTTTTCTTTTCTTTTTATTTTTTCTTTCTGTTTTAACTTCTTTTTCTTTCTTTTTCTTTTTACCTGCTTTACTTTGGATTTTTATGATATCGCTGTCATCACTTTCTTCGCTAGATGAACTAGATGATGAGGATGATGGTAAAACGATTTTACCCTTGCTTTATGGTGTGTAGTGTTTGAAGATTTACTGGAGGATGCACTTTGGGCTTTACTGGTGGATGGTTTTATGGGCTGATTTGAACTGGTTGAGAGTTGTTCAGACATCTCTTGACAGATCAATCTATATTCTTCTGCTGTTTTGGCTGCAGCTAACCGGGCCTGACATTGGGCTTTTTGGATACCAAACTGGGGGTTATCCTGAATAGCTAATGTATGGGCATAGGTTAAAGCTGGTTTAGATGGGCTGGATAATTTATTGCGGATCCATTGACTAATTTTATGTTCAGTGGTGGAATTCTTGAATGATCCCCACCATTTTATTTTATGTTTTTATTATCATGGGAATTTGGCTTCCTGGAACATACTGATAATCAAAATACCATTGATATACCCATGGAGTGAAGAAGGTCATACAATAATACATCAAAGAAGGAATATGAACTTCTTCAGGTTTAGGTTTATAATGGGTTTTAAAGAACTGGTACAAATAATGGATATCATGAGGAATGATTTCCTCGGAAATTCCTTTAAATTGCCACCATCGTTTAAACCAATTTGGGATTTTTAAATCAGTGCGTATATTTTGATCAAAATATATTAACCATGAATGAGTAGTGGTGGGATTTTGAAGACAAAATATCGTATCCCACGCTTTTTTATAATCAAAATAATTATAACTCATATTATATTTATGTAATCCTTTAAATTTTACTGGCGTTACTAAAGAAGATACGGGCCAATCCTTAGGATGGATGACGCGTTTTATTTTTATAGAAGAATAAGAAATTATTCCATTTTTATCAAAAGTATGTTTGATGTTTACTGATTCAGTATCTAATAATATATTATTATAATAGGCCTGAGGTTTTGACAATCTGTTGGCATAAAAAACCAATTCTCAGGATAATAATTTTTTATAATTTGCCAAGGATTAGTATGATTATAACCATCCTCAACTTCGATTTCAAAATCAAATAAATTTTTATCAAACCATTTATGTATATTACCAGTAGATTTATATTGGATTTTTGGCAAATCCACAGCCATCAACGGATTTGATAACTCTTTACTGTCTACCGTTTGAGACAGAGTAGCCGTATCATGAGCGGATACGATCGCTTTAGATTTAGAAGACATACCTGGGTCCTCTGTGGAAGAGGATGCCATTCCCTGCAGTGCTTTAATTACTTCAGGAGATTGAGAAAGTTCCTCAATCCATTTTTTAAGGTCTTTAGGAGAGTGGTTTTAGTGTTTAAGGTTTTACTAAGATCTTCAGAGTGCTCAGAAAGAGCTTTAGTTGGGGAGCGGAATCTTGTTTAATTTCTTTCCCTTTATCCTTCTTTCTTCCCATTGTTCTGTAAGAATTCTCTAGTTAGAAAGTCTGGAATATTATTATCATTACCTTTAATATATTCTATGTCAAATTCAAAAATACTTAAAAGCGCTTGCCATCGAGCAAAAATTTGTTTAGAGGCAAGGTTTTGGACATCTTTCTGCAAAACTTCTTTTGCAGATTTACAATCAATACGAAGTAAAAATTTTTGATTTAAAAGATCAGATTGAAATTTATTTATACAAATAACAATACTTAAAATTTCTTTTTAATGGTAGAATAATTTAATTGAGTTGAAGTCCAATGACCTGAAGTATATTGGATTATTCTTTCTTTACTATTAATTTTTTGTTTTAAAATGCCGCCATAACCAATATTAGAAGCATCAGTTTCAACAATTTTAAAAGCATTAGGATCAGGAATATATAAGTAAGGATTTCTTTTACTAATGATTTTATCTTTTTTACTAGTTGAGTATGCTGAGTTGTCCAAGGACCAGCATTTTTACAAAGTCTATTATGTAAAGGTTTTATCATGCAATTTAAATTTGGATAAAAATCAATACATAATTTAAACAACCAAGAAAACGTTGTAATTGGGGTTTATTAGAAATTTCATCAGGAAATTTTTCACCAAAAACAAGTGCTCTTTCTATAGGTTGAATCTTACCTTGTTCTATATGATGTCCTAAAAATCTTATTTTAGTTTTAAACAAATCCATTTTAGCTTTACTTAATGCTAAACCATTTTTCTCGATGATCATACAAAATGTTTTTAAATGTTTAAAATGATCTTCTAGAGTTGTACTAAATATAAGCACATCATCAATATAAACAATACAAAATTTAGAATAGGGTTAAAAATATCATTCATGATCCTCTGAAATTCAGAAGGAGCATTTTTTAATCCAAAAGGCATTACATTCCATTCGTATTGCCAAATGGAACTGTAAATGCTGTTTTATATCTGTCTTAGGGTCAATTTGAATCTGCCAATAGCCAGATTTCATATCAAATTTACTAAAAATATTTGCATTATAGAGTTGCTTTAAAGATCTTTTTTATTTGGAATAGGATACCTAATCCATTTTAAAGCTGTATTTAATGGTTTATAATTTATTACTAATCTGGGAGCACCTCGTTCTATTTCAGCGTTTTTATTCACATAAAAAGCTGCACAAGACCATGGACTCGAGATTTAGAAATTAATTTTTTATTAAGTAAATCTTGAATTTCATTTTTACAATGGTCAATCAATTCAGGACTCATCTGAATTGGTCTAGCTTTAGTTTTAATGGTTTTTTCATCAAAATCTTTTTCATATGGTAAGTCCACTATGTGTTGTTTACGATTCCAAAAAGCATTTGGATGGTCAGCACATAATTTGTTTTCCATAAAATTTTTTAGAGTTGAGATTTTATTTTGGATATCATCAGAATTTAATTGGTTTTTAATTCTATTTAAACATGCATTATTTTCAAATCTTTTAAGTTTTCTTCTTTAGATTTGATTAAAGAATTTATTTCTAACATTTTAATAGAATGAGCTTTTAGTAAATTTAATTGTTTCTTTTTAGGTTTTTCCGTAAATTCCAATTGAGCTTTGCAATTTTTTATTTTAAATTTAATACAATCCTCTTTAACTGAATATGGTGTGATGAGATTTATAAATGGAGTGCCTAATATTACCATATAATTTATCTGGGTGAAAGTAAAAATACTGTGTTATTTCTAAGGCTTGATCTATGATTATTGCATCTGTTTTTCCTATAATTTCAAGTTTAGATTTGTTGGCTGTACTTAATTTTTCACTAGTTTTTAACCAATATCTTTTAGGAACTAGATCAGATTTTATACAGTTTAAATCTGCACCTGTGTCAAAGAGTGCAATTGCATCTATCACAAAATCATTTATTTGAATGTTTATTTTTACTAAATATTTTCGTGAAGTAATTTCTTGTAATAAATTGAGAAAATTACAATCTACATCTTCATCTAATTCATTTATTTTTAAATTATTATCTGGTTCATCTTCTTCTGAGGAAGAACTAGAAATAAGTTGGGATTCTAGTTTTTATTTTTTTAGAGTTTTGTTGAAGTTGGGTTTTTAATTCTTTTACTTCATTTTTTAGCATCTTAATTTCTTTATATAATTCTTTAGTAGATTCATCCGCATCGACCTTTTTAGGTTTATTTTTATTTAATGGTAGTTAAATCATAAGTATTAGACTGAATTTTAGGAGTAAATTTTTTATGTCATCTTCGTCTTCAAAACTTTTTATGAGTTTTTAAGAAGTTTAGCTCTAGTTTCTTGATCTTCAATTCCATTAACTACTGTTAATAAATTACTTTGATCTTTAGATAACATATTTAAAGAAAATTTTGATGAACTGGAAGAACTTGTAGTAGTTCCTAATTCATCAATTTGATTTTCACTTTCATTAGTCTCAGATTCCGAAGAATCCGAATCAATATATAATTCATAAATTTTATTTAAAACATTTCTTCCAAATTTAATTCATGTAATCTTTTATTAAATTTACAAAATTTAGATGTATCCTTTTTTACCACAATTGTAACAAGTCAAATTTTTATAAGAAGTTTTAGTTGTAGATTTAGAAGGTTGTTTATTTTGTTTTATAAGAAGTTTGTTCTCTTTTACTATAAAATTTATCTTGACTAGGTGTAGACCTATATTGTTTTTTAAGTATTTATTTCTATAATATTTTTTAGGTTTAGTTTTTTAGAACATTGGCCCTCACATTTCTTGGGAGACTATAGTCAAATTGTTTACAAAAAGATCCTAATTTTTAGTTTTTGCATTTCATATTTTATCTTTTTTGAAGTTTTAGATCATGACATATTTGTAAACCTTCCTTTTGAATTATACTAATTAATTGTCCATAGGTTAATTTATTATAAGGTATAGGTTGAATTGTTGTTTAATATGATTTCTAACTTTTCTCCAAAAATAAGGTAATCCAGCTAAAAACTTTTCTTTCCAAAAGCTTTGATTAGAGTCTTCCCTTAACATTAATCGAGTGAGAAAAGTGTTTTATAATTTGAAAATCACCTAAATTTCTACATTTAAATTACTAAGTAACTCTGCATTTTTATCTTTTAGTGAGATGGATCTCCTATAAAATGAATGATAGTGAGAATTAAAGATGACACGCATCTGAATTACTTCACCATTTTCATCAATATAGGTTCGTCATCATCACTTTTATTGAATTTAGATTTCTCATGTTGTTGGTCAGTGGTGATAATCCCACCACCTTTAAGTTGTCCAGTAAATCCAGCAATTAAGATTTCTGCTATAGCTTTATCAGAAATGATTGACTGGGTTTTATAAGCATTTGCAGCCATTGTCATTTGTTGCAAAATACTTAATATATTATATTCACTTAAACATCTATGTTCCATTCATAGATTGTGAAGCATTATATTTAAATTGAGATATAGTATTAGGTTTATCAATTATCCTAGTCTGGTGCCCTACTACTATTTCTCTATGATGATTTATAGGATTGATTCAAATTGTTAATATTTCTGAGTCAGGTTCACTAACATCAGAGTTGGTGTTTTCTTCAATTATATTATATTCTTGATGCTGATGATGGAGTAGTATCCTGGAGCTACATGTTGGGTAGTCGCAGATCGAACTTGAATTTTACTTAATTGATCTTTTAATTGATTTACAAATTCTTTTTTACTTGATTGGGAAATTTGAAAAGGTTTAAACATATGAGATTGTACTTTTCTTTACCTTTTACCGTTTCATTACAATTGGATATTTTCCAATAAGTGTTCAATTCTTTTTAATTGTGTATTTAAACAAATTAAACTTGCATTACTAAAATTATTTTGTTCGATTATTTTTTATTTACATCATTATCTTGAGCAGTTTTGTATGGGGCACAAGTAATTTCATTATCATGATGTTTAATTTACTAATTGTTTTAGGTGGAAAATCACTCTTTATTGTTTGATCATTTACTACAAATTCTGGTCTTATCTCTAATAGTTATTGGGTTTAGACTTTTTCAAATTTATTTCTTTAATTAAGTTATACCAATCAAAGAATTTAATTTCAGTTTGGTTATTTAATTTATATTCTAAATATTCAGATTTTAATTCTTCAAAAGTATGTTTTTAATATCTTTTTCATTTTAATAAATTTTTTGTTTTAGATATTTCTTTTATTAAATTCTTTTCAATATTTCTTTACTAAGAACATTTAATTCTCTGTCTATTGCACTAACATTTTCAGTTATAGCTGAAGCTGTGGGTGATTCTGGAGATGAATTTACCAAATTAGATTGTTGATTAACATAGTTATCTACAGGATTATAAACAGCCTGTGGTATAGAAGAACTATAATCAACTCCTTTCATTTTATTTAAATTAGGTATATCTGAAGTAGAATACCTAGGTTTTACTAAAGTTTGAATAATTGGTTTAGGTTCAGATTCTTTATATTTGCATAAATAACAGAAGGTATAGAAGAACTAGGTTTATCATTTTCATCTGTAGTTACAGAGGAAGATGACCCTGTAAACCTCATACTATGACTTCTATTAAATTTTAATGTAACTTACCATCTTCAAACTGTTCAATTTTTTGTAAATTGACATTTGGTTTAATTGGTTCTAATATAGGAGGAGGTACAACCCCTTCCAAAATCCATTCATCGGGAAGTGTGATGTCTTTCCATTGAATGGTTTTAGGTATTACAGTGTTTGTTTTAGTTAAATCTGTTTGAAGAAAACGTGTTTCACCAATTTTAGGTTGTAACTTATATTTAGTCCAAAAGCTGAGTTCATTGCTTTATAATGAATTTTATAAATCAAAGCTATAGGAATTGATCCTTGCTTCATCTTATAATTATGGGTTTTAATTTCTAAACTATACTTTCTAAAATATTTAAATCATTTAATGAGACAGTCATATCGGATAGACCTCAAAAGAGATCGGTCCTTCACTTAAGCTAGTCTCAACTGATCTAATAAAGAATCTTGAAAATTTAAAAATCTAGCATCTCTTATCACAGCAAGAATACTAGTATTTAATCCTTCTCTGGTTAAAGGTTTTATTCCAACTTGAATTAATCCTATATGAATATTTATATTTTTTACTTTTATGATGTTGCAAAGTTTTAGAAGACAAAAGAGTTATACGTTCAAAAGGTTTACTTAATTGGAAATCTCTTTCTTCTGTTTTAATTACATAATCTGTTTTAAATAAATTAAATTTAGAAATTTTATAAATTTGTTCTTTATCAACTTTAGGAATTTCCCATTCATCAATAGCTTTACTAAAATCCTGTAAAATTAATTCATTTCTATTTATTACCCTTTTAATTTCGGAGTTATCTGAGTCTTCAGATCTATTACTACTAGCCGATCTACATAATAAAGGATCCATTTTATTAGATAACATAGATTTTAATGACAGTGGTTCTGTTATGATATCTCAAGAACTCGGCCAGGTTATACCCTTCAACTGCCCTACCAATCGGGACTTACACACGGGTTCAAAAATAGGCCACTTACTGTATCTGATATCTCAGTTGAACCATATCAAGACAACCTATGATATTATAAATTGGAGTCTTTATATGTATACCAATGAGCAGATCTAAATCCTTTGGCTCTGATACCAACAAAAGCTTCAAGGACCGTTTAATTAACAAAAGCTTCAAGGACCGTTTAATTACTCAATATTAAGTTGAATTTTATAAATTATAAATTAATAAACATATCATACATATTAAAACCTACATAAGCATGTACTAAACAACGATCATTATCAATATACATATTAATCAAGATATCATTTAAATATATACAATTAATACACTATTATCAATATGATTTACAAAACAATGAATCATTTAAGTATGATATGTGGCGTTGTTATACCAAGAAGATGTCTAAATTAATAGACCTTAGGACCAGTAGCCCGCACTTCTGGGTTTCCAGCCTTTATATCAATACTTAATTTTAACAGTACTTGTTTAAAGATGAACAGTATATATTTTAATCTGAACAGTAAGTGAACAGTATATGTTTATGAACATACAAGAATGATATTTCTGATGTGGAAGATCACACTAAGGTGCAACCACAGAGCATACTTATACAACAAACAAATTACAAATAATTTAATATTTATCAATTAACTCAACCAATTTTAATTGATTTTATTTTAATTAAGGTTTAGGGCTCCTGCAACCTTAGCCTGGGTTCCCCAGAACTAAGTCAGAGTGTGGAGGGAGAAGAGAATGAAGCCTTTAACAGGGCTGTAAAAGTAGCAATTTATATTGACTAAGTAGCAATTTATATTGACTAAAATAAATAATTGAAATAACAAAATAGTATTACAATATTTTAATACAAAAATTAAACTTTAAATGATAAACTTAAATTAGTTTTAACTTACAAGAATTTTAAGACTTTCAACACTGAATCCTTTACAATCGAACTGGGAAAGGAGGGAGATAGTTTAGGGAGAGAATTACTATGCTATATTGGAGTATATGCTGTATTATGAGTTTTTCAATCGATGCCTTCACAAGGGGAAAAGGCTCCCTTAAATAAAAATTTTAGAATCTTTACTATTTACTTTACTGTTGGTGAACAGTAGTCTCTGTCGAAGAATCTCTACTGTTTGCTTTTACTGTTGGTGAACAGTAGTCTCTGTCGAAGAATCTCTACTGTTTGCTTTTACTGTTGGTGACAGTATTCTCTGTCGAAGAATCTCTACTGTTTCAAGTGACCTTTACTGTTGGCGAGAGGACCTTTACTGTTGCTGAGTGGACTTTACTAAAAACTTGTGTGTCGTTTTGATTGGGTGTTTTACAAAGAGTGAAGGATAAGGTTCCTTCTGCCTGTTTACAATGATTCAGAATAAGATGAGGACGATGATGTGTCCTTCTTTTCTTTTTTAGCTTTTCTTTTCTTTTTATTTTTTCTTTCTGTTTTAACTTCTTTGTTCTTTCTTTTTCTTTTTTACCTGCTTTACTTGGATTTTTATGATATCGCTGTCATCACTTCTTCGCTAGATGAACTAGATGATGAGGATGATGGTAAAACGATTTTACCCTTGCTTTTATGGTGTGTAGTGTTTGAAGATTTACTGGAGGATGCACTTTGGGCTTTACTGGTGGATGGTTTTATGGGCTGATTTGAACTGGTTGAGAGTTGTTCAGACATCTCTTGACAGATCAATCTATATTCTTCTGCTGTTTTGGCTGCAGCTAACCGGGCCTGACATTGGGCTTTTTGGATACCAAACGGGGGTTATCCTGAATAGCTAATGTATGGGCATAGGTTAAAGCTGGTTTAGATGGGCTGGATAATTTATTGCGGATCCATTGACTAATTTATGTTCAGTGGTGGAATTCTTGAATGATCCCCACCATTTATTTTATGTCTTTTATTATCATGGGAATTTGACTTCCTGGGACATACTGATAATCAAAATACCATTGATATACCCATGGAGTAAAGAAGGTCATACAATAATACATCAAAGAAGGAATATGAACTTCTTCAGGCTTAGGTTTATAATGGGTTTTAAAAAACTGGTACAAATAATGGATATCATGAGGAATGATTTCCTCGGAAATTCCTTTAAACTGCCACCATCGTTTAAACCAATTTGGGATTTTTAAATCAGTGCGTATATTTGATCAAAATATATTAACCATGAATGAGTAGTGGTGGGATTTTGAAGACAAAATATCGTATCCCACGCTTTTTTATAATCAAAATAATTATAACTCATATTATATTTATGTAATCCTTTAAATTTTACTGGCGTTACTAAAGAAGATACAGGCCAATCCTTAGGATGGATGACGCGTTTTATTTTTATAGAAGAATAAGAAATTATTCCATTTTTATCAAAAGTATGTTTGATGTTTACTGATTCAGTATCTAATAATATATTATTATAATAGGCCTGAGGTTTTGACAAATCTGTTGGCATAAAAAACCAATTCTCAGGATAATAATTTTTTATAATTTGCCAAGGATTAGTATGATTATAACCATCCTCGACTTCGATTTCAAAATCAAATAAATTTTTATCAAACCATTTATGTAATTACCAGTAGATTTATATTGGATTTTTGGCAAATCCACAGCCATCAACGGATTTGATAACTCTTTACTGTCTACCGTTTGAGACAGAGTAGCCGTATCTGAGCGGATACGATCGCTTTAGATTTAGAAGACATACCTGGGTCCTCTGTGGAAGAGGATGCCATTCCTGCAGTGCTTTAATTACTTCAGGAGATTGAGAAAGTTCCTCTATCCATTTTTTAAGGTCTTTAGGAGAGGTGGTTTTAGTGTTTAAGGTTTTACTAAGATCTTCAGAGTGCTCAGAAAGAGCTTTAGTTGGGGAGCTGGAATCTTGTTTAATTTCTTTCCCTTATCCTTCTTTCTTCCCATTGTTCTGTAAGAATTCTCTAGTTAGAAAGTCTGGAATATTATTATCATTACCTTTAATATATTCTATGTCAAATTCAAAATACTTAAAAGCGCTTGCCATCGAGCAAAAATTTGTTTAGAGGCAAGGTTTTGGACATCTTTCTGCAAAACTTCTTTTGCAGATTTACAATCAATACGAAGTAAAAATTTTTGATTTAAAAGATCAGATTGAAATTTATTTATACAAATAACAATACTTAAAATTTCTTTTTAATGGTAGAATAATTTAATTGAGTTGAAGTCCAATGTCCTGAAGTATATTGGATTATTCTTTCTTTACTATTAATTTTTTGTTTTAAAATGCCGCCATAACCAATATTAGAAGCATCAGTTTCAACAATTTTAAAAGCATTAGGATCAGGAATATATAAGTAAGGGATTTCTTTTACTAATGATTTTATCTTTTTTACTAGTTGAGTATGCTGAGTTGTCCAAGGACCAGCATTTTTACAAAGTCTATTATGTAAAGGTTTTATCATGCAATTTAAATTTGGATAAAAATCAATGACATTTAAACAACCAAGAAAACGTTGTAATTGGGGTTTATTAGAAATTTCATCGGGAAATTTTTCACCAAAAACAAGTGCTTTCTATAGGTTGAATCTTACCTTGTTCTATGATGTCCTAAAAATCTTATTTTAGTTTTAAACAAATCCATTTTAGCTTTACTTAATGCTAAACCATTTTTCTCGATAATCATACAAAATGTTTTTAAATGTTTAAAATGATGTTCTAGAGTTGTACTAAATATAAGCACATCATCAATATAAACAATACAAAATTTAGAATAAGGGTTAAAAATATCATTCATGATCCTTTGAAATTCAGAAGGAGCATTTTTTAATCCAAAAGGCATTACATTCCATTCGTATTGGCCAAATGGAACTGTAAATGCTGTTTTATATCTGTCTTTGGGGTCTATTTGAATCTGCCAATAACCAGATTTCATATCAAATTTACTAAAAATATTTGCATTATAGAGTTGCTTTAAAAGATCTTTTTATTTGGAATAGGATACCTAATCCATTTTAAAGCTGTATTTAATGGTTATAATTATTACTAATCTAGGAGCACCCGTTCTATTCAGCGTTTTATTCACATAAAAAGCTGCACAAGACCATGGACTTCGAGATTTAGAAATTAATTTTTTTAAGTAAATCTTGAATTCATTTTTACAATGGTCAATCAATTCAGGACTCATCTGAATTGGTCTAGCTTTAGTTTTAATGGTTTTTTCATCAAAATCTTTTCATATGGTAAGTCCACTATGTGTTGTTTACGATTCCAAAAAGCATTTGGATGGTCAGCACATAATTTTTTCCATCAAAATTTTTAGAGTTGAGATTTATTTTGGATATCATCAGAATTTAATTGGTTTTAATTCTATTTAAACATGCATTATTTTGCAAATCTTTTAAGTTTTCTTCTTTAGATTTGATTAAAGAATTTATTTCTAACATTTTAATAGAATGAGCTTTAGTAAATTTAATTGTTTCTTTTTAGGTTTTTCCGTAAATTCCAATGAGCTTTGCAATTTTTTATTTTAAATTTAAACATATAATCAAAGCCTTTACTTTTGTTGGTATCAGAGCCAAAGGATTTAGATTGCTCATTGGTATACATAAAGACTCCAATTATAAATATCATAGGTTGTCTTGATATGGTTCAACTGAGATATCAGATACAGTAAGTGGCCTATTTTGAACCCGTGTGTAAGCCCGATTGGTAGGGCAGTTGAAGGGTATAACACTGGCCGAGTTCTTGAGATATCATAACAGAACCACTGTCATTAAAATCTATGTTATCTAATAAAATGGATCCTTTATGTAGATCGGCTAGTAGTAATAGATCTGAAGACTCAGATAACTCCGAAATTAAAAGGGTAAAAATAGAAATGAATTAATTTTACAGGATTTTAGTAAAGCTATGATGAATGGAAATTCCTAAAGTGATAAAGAACAAATTTATAAAATTTCTAAATTAATTTATTTAAAAGAGATGTAATAAAACAGAAGAAAGAGATTTCCAATTAAGTAAACCTTTTGAACGTATAACTCTTTTGTCTTCTAAAACTTTGCAACATCATAAAAGTAAAAAATATAAATATCATATAGGATTAATTCAAGTTGGAATAAAACCTTTAACCAGAGAAGGATTAAATACTAGTATTCTTGCTGTGATAAGAGATGCTAGATTTTTAAATTTCAAGATTCTTATAGGATCAGTTGAGACTAGCTAAGTGAAGGACCGATTTTGAGGTCTATCCGATGATGTCTCATTAAATGATTTAATATTTTAGAAAGTATAGTTCTAGAAATTAAAACCCATAATTATAAGATGAAGCAAGGATCAATTCCTATAGCTTGATTTATAAAATTCATTATAAAGCAATGAACTCAGCTTTTGGAACTAAATATAAGTTACAACCTAAATTGGTGAAACACGTTTTCTTCA
>NW_028322369.1:0-55556 GCF_041381405.1 Jatropha curcas | reverse complement strand
GCACGAAATGCAATAATTCTTTTTTGAATTTTTAATCATCATCAATCCAATGACATGTAATGCCCATATAAGAATGCATTTGCCAATGATCACTCCAAATATCACAACAAATTGAAACACGAATTTCATTTGAGAAAATAAAAGCTCTAACTCTTTTTTTCCTTTATTATATAAAGAAATAATAGTTCGTTTTACAGTATTTCTTGTCACTCTTTTAGCAGAAGGATTTAAAGCTTTTTGACAATAATTATTAAAACCTACTTTTTCACCAAAACTAAAAGATAAATGTTCCATAGAAATCATTTTTGCTAATTCTTCTTTTTGTTTTTTCAGAATATTTAAATAAAGAAAGGTTAGAAGATGCGTACCCGGAAATTTGTGTTTGAGACCGATCAACTCCTATTTTTGTTGGATGTTTTGTCTCCAAATGCTTCCAAAATGATCCATAGTCGCCTGCTTGTTTAAATTTATAAGATTTTCCACAATAATTGCAAATTACATCAAACATTTTCTCACCTTTGAATTTTTTCATGAAATGAATGGCGAATATGTCGGAACTTTGTCTTGCTCTTCCAACAATTTGTGCACGTTGCTCTTGCTCTTGCTCTTCCTCTTCTTGTAATTGCTCATTATTAAATTCAGATTCTTGAGTTGGAATTTCCAAATTTTTATTTGGATATTCCTCAAAATTAAATTGGTTGGGAGTGAAATCAAAGAAGTCGTTTGTAGGGATAGATGGATATTGTGTTTCTCCAATCTTTCCCTTGCCCTTACTAGAATTTGAGTTTCCTCCACTTGCTATTATATGATAATAAGATATAATTTGGAAAATTGAATAAAAAAAAATTAGAGAGAATAATAAGAGAGATTGTAGAGTAGAGAAGAATAATATAGAGTAGAGTGTAGCATAGTGTAGAGAGAGTAGAGATTTTTTGTGAGGAATTTGTAAATGAAATGAAATAATGTATTTATAATAAATCCAAAAAATTATTTTTTTCAAAAATACTTTTGAAACTAGCCATTTATAGTTGTTGGGAGGGGTAATTAAGAGATTTCACAATAAATTTTTTTTTAAAAAAACTGACAGTTTCTAATGGCTCGAACCGTCGGTTCTAACCGGCTGGAGAATCGGTTCGAACCGGCGGTTCTAACCGGCCGGAGAACCGGAGGTTCCATCTGGCTCCGACCGGTTTGCGGAATAGCCGGTTTGCGGTTCGAACAAAACTGAAAATGAAACCGAACCGAAAATATCCGGTTCCGGTTCTCACAGTTCCGGTTACGGTTCGAGACCGGTTCAAAGCTCCGGTTCCAGTTCCTGGAACCCTAATATGGCCACCCCTACTGAGGGTCTCTCTTTGTACCAACCAAAACAAAGACAACATACATTTTTATATTTTTCTACCGATAAAAGGAAGATTAGAAAGTAGAGAATTCTAGAGAGAGAGCAAAATCTCCTATAATCATGATTTTCTGCACAAATCATCTCTCGTGAAATAGCTGAAAAGTCTCCACCGATCGATAACTCGGATGATTTTGAACAAGACAATGAGAGAAGAGAAGCATCTGTTGTGGGAAAAAATGAGGCCTGATGGGAGATCGACGATGATGGAGACACAGAGATCAAGGAGGGAGAATACAATGAAAATTACCGAGATAGAGTTTTACAATATTTGATATCTTTTGGATATTAATCTGTGATTTTGATTTTATTTGATTTATGCTTCATTTTGTTTATTCTTGTCGGGAAAAATCTACTCCCCCTTCTTCTTGTTGGGAAAAAGTAAACTATTTAATACGTCATTTATTAAAAAAACAAAAGTAATTTTTCTTTTTTAAAAGAAAAAAAGTAATTTAATTCTTCTCTCATCGTCTCACTTCCAATGTAACCTACCAGGACATCCATAACCGCCGCTGCCTCCGCCATCTGCATCATCAAGCTGAGACTTATTAAGATCGGTGGTTTAGAGAGCAAACAGCTGTCCAACAGATAACACGATTTAAAGGATTTTTGACTGTGAAAATATAAATTTGCTTATAGAACACAATTATTAACTCCTATTTTTCATTTGATTAATTTCAAATCCTAATTTTTCAACTCATTGATGATCAAATAGAAACACTTTACTCTTACAAATCTAAAGATCTAATCTACATAAAATACCCAATTCGGTCATGTTTAAGCTTTGCTAATTTTATTTCTCAGTTGAAGTCTTCAAAGAGAATCCCCTTTTTCCCCATTTTCACTCAAGTCATTTTCTTTGATTTCTTCAACATTGTTCTTTACAAGCTTTCTCTTTCTCTTCTTGCTCTGCTTTTAACTTCTCTTCTTCCTCAGCCTTCTTTCTTGCTTCCTCTTCCTTTGCCTCCTCAAGAGCAGCAACCAAATTCTTTAAACAAGTCTCTTCATCTTCATCTACTGATTTTGGCATCAAATTCTCTGCAACGTCAGCTGGTGTCATCTTCACTTCCCCCAACAGTTTCTCAATTTTCACAAACAATTTGTGAGAATCTATGTCCAAATAATTGTTAGCTAAAACCTTAAAGGCTTCAAAACAACAGTAAGACATTTCTATATGCCTATCCATTCTTCCCCTTCTGATTAAAGCTGGATCAAGTTTCTCCACATAGTTAGTAGTGAACACAATGATCTTTTCTCCGCTGCAAGCAGACCAAATTCCATCAATGAAATTCAAAAGCCCAGATAGAGTCACCTTACTACTTTTGCCTTTTTCTTCTTCTAATTCCTTTTTCTTTTTAGAAATCGGATCGTTATTTTCACCCTTCTCATCATCTTCGTCTTTCTCCTTCTTTGGCTTTCTTTGACCAGTAAGATCAAGAGAACAATCAATATCCTCAATCACAATAATGGACTTACTGGTTGTCTCAATCAATAACTTTCTAAGCTCACTGTTATCCTTAACTTTAGTTAATTCAAGATCATAAACATCATAATTCAAGAAATTAGCCATAGCAGCAACCATCGTCGACTTGCCAGTTCCTGGTGGACCAAAAAGCAAATAACCTCTTTTCCAAGCTTTCCCAATCTTGGCGTAATAATCTTTCCCTTTAGTAAACTTGATCAAATCGTTCTTGATCTGTTCTTTCATCTTTGTCGCCATTGCCAAAGTATCAAAACTCGCAGGATGCTCAAACACCACATGACTCCATTTGGTAGCTTTCCATCCATGCCAATCATTACTTGGATTATTAGTATAAAGCTTTCTCTGCCTATTCTTAACAGAAATCGCTTTCCCTTCTTTAATAACATGATCTATATAAGACGTCATAATGGTTTCTCTATGACGCCTATGGACAGTGAGAGTAAAATATCTTCTCTCATCCTTGTCAGGATAGAAGGAAAAAGACTGTGTTTTGGGGGTATTTTTCCTTGAAGACCACCAGATTTTGATTCCATTGAAGTCATCAGTAATTTCTTCATGATCGTCCATAGTAAGAACAACAGATTGGTTATCTTTAACAACATCAGCCTTTAACCGCTTGGCGCGCATAGAAGAGTTGGCGCTAAGGTAGCTTTGGATGGCGGTATAGACTTCGCTGCGCTTCAGACGCTCACCTGTATATTCATGGAAGGTGATGTGAATATAAGGAGAGGTAAAACCTATCAATTTCTGCAAATATGTTCTGGCGTAGCCATGAAGTTGATCAGGGAAGTATTGTTGAAACATAGCATAAGCAAACATTAGGCTCCCAATTGCAGTGCCAAGATTAGTCCACATCTCTAGTACACTCATCTTGTTTGGATAGAGAGAAAATATTTTGTTTTGGCTTGAAAGATGAGAAAAGAAATGTGTTGGGGTTTGGTTTATATAGTGAGTATAATGCTATGTTTGGCTTTGTGAATTTTTTAGTTTTAGTTTTCTTGGTAATTACCTGTTTCTTTCTTGCTAGCTTCCTGTATATATCGAAGAAGGTGTCATGAGGATTAGATTGTAATTTTAATCTAGACAAAAAAAACAAAAAAGGGATTGTTGGATTCGAGTTTGATTGAATTCACACGTTATAGTTTATAAATTAAATCAAAGATTAATTTGGTCCTGAATTTATTTAACAAGACTATAAATTTAGAATTGACATTTTCTGCCAATTTAACTTTTAAATTTATAAAATAATTAAAAAAATTCAATTTCACTTTTAAATTTAACCTTTATTCCTATCTCAAATTTAAACATAAAAACTCAATTTGAAAATTATTCTATCATAAGCTTTTTTTTTTTTAATATATGTATCTTGTAAAATTCAAATCATCAATTTTGAACGTCTTCGTCAAGCAACATTTTAATATCATTCTGACTTCACAGTTAATGAAAAGGTCTTCCAAAATATATCGATTTATTTTTAAAAAAACGTTAATATAAATGATGCAATGTGACATTGAGGTTAATGTGGGTCCAGATCAGTTAATACTGTTTTTTTTTCAGAAGTTTGAATAAAGTTAAAAAGTGCGTATTTTATAAAAAAATTTTATAAGAAAAAACTTCAAAATGCCTCATCTAGGTCTAAAGATCATTTTTTAGATTTTAAAATATTTTCCCATTTGGACCATGGTGAATTAAATTAAAGAATGTAAATCCCAGCCCAATGATTCTCAATTTTAAAGAGCTCTTATTTTCTTAATTTGGGAGAACTCACTTCTGCTCAGAGAGATGAAATTTCTTCTCATTGATTGAAAATCTCTGAAGTCTGACATGTGAATCATTTCATAAATTCATCACAGCAGAAGCTCAACATTTTAAGCCACACATAAAAAAAAAAAAAAAAAAAAAACTAATAAACAAGACTAACTTAAAAAAGTTCTGCCATAATTAATTTCTTTACAAAAATTAAATTCTACAACAATATTTTTAAACAATTCTAAAATCTGATATATTAAAATGAGATCAGAGTGTGCTAAAATGGTAATTAGTCACAGTTAAATCAGAAACACGGACCAAATATTACTCATCATATCTCATCTAAAAATTCAAAAAAAAAAAAATGATAAAATCAAAAACCTTCAGAGATCTACAAGGAAAAAAAACTTCATAATCAATCATCAGAGACTTAAATACCATGAATCATGGAACGTATTCCATCATATTGTTGCAGTTTTTTCTCATCAATTGATTGAGATTTTTCATAATCGACAAAAATAAATGCAAAAAAATTAAAAAAACAATAAAATTCATGTTACAACTGTAAATACAAAAAAATATTAACAAAAAAAAAAAGAAAAAGAAGAACTTACCTGCAGTGCGGTGCTGACCAGCGGCGGCGGCGGCGGTGGCGGGTGAGACCAGAAAAGCAGTCGACTGGCATCAGAACTTGCCTGATGGAGTGAGACAGAGGGAGAGAGGCTACAGAGAGAGAGAGAGAGGCGTAAGACTGAAATTAGTCTCGCGCGAGAGAGGAAGGCGAATAAATCGTTAGCGGCTGACTAGATCGGTCGCTAAAATAAAACAATCGGTTGCTATTTTAATTGACGAGGAAAACAAGCACTGTCACTAATAAAAAAAATTAATAGTTAATCGGTCGCTAATTACAATTAAATTTTGGTCATCGCAGCAATCGCACACTCGTTGCTAATCTGTCGTTAATAATTCCCGCCAAATATTTGGCGCCAAATATAGCGACAAAATATACGTCGGTAGCTATTCTGTAATACTTGTTGGTGCTAATTCTTGGCGCAAAATAGAGCGACGGATGTCACTTCAATCGCTAGTGCTAGTTTACCAAAGGTTTCACGAGAAATTTTTATTGCTGGCGGTCGCATCTCTGTCGTTAATTAGCGACTGCATCACGTCAATCATTAAAGTCGTTCACTAAAAAACCCTTTTTTTTTTTTTTAGTGATGATGCTTTTAGTAATTACCTCTATTATTTACAGTGTTCAGCTGTGTAACATTTATACTAGTATTTAGAGTTTGAAACAATGAGTTGTGATACATTATTCCTTTTAATTTTCAGTAAGACGCTAACAGCCATTAAGACAACTAATTTTACTCAACAATCACTAAAAATATAAATTATTTTCTGAAACAAGTGGAAAAGCAACAAATTATTTATTTAATCATTCTTGGAAAATTCCAAGAAATGAACAAGTCTTTACCTACCTTCTTTATCAAGCAAACACACTTCATTCCCGAAGTTTTTTCCCTATATAAATAGCTCCACACAAGTGTTTCAGAATCCCTATCTATCTAAAAATCATTAAACACACTACCAACTTCTACTCCAAAACAGAAACTACTGCCCTTAAGACCCAAAAAAAAATGATCATAACAGAGCTATTTACTCATTTAGGCTCAGCAACTGCTGGCCTAATGTTTGCTTGGGCTGTGTTTCAGCAATACTTCCCTTATGAACTTCGCAGCTATATTGATACATATAGCCAAAAGATTATTAGCATCTTCTACCCATATATTCATATCATCTTTGATTAATATACCGGCGAAGACCTTCGACGCAGCGAGGTCTACGCCGCCATTCAAAACTATCTTAGCACCAACTCATCAATGGGCGCCAAGCGGCTTAAAGCTGATGTAGTCAAAGATGGGAAGTCTGTGTTACTTACAATGGATCACAATGAACAAATCTCTGATGATTTTAATGGAATTAAAGTTTGGTGGACTTCAAAAAAAGGATACCAAAACGAAGCAGTTTACTTTCTATCCGGAATTGGATGAAAGCAGGTTTTCAAACTCACTGTCCATAGACGATATAGAGATATCATTATTAAGTCTTACATAGATCATATTATCAAGGAAGGGAAGGCCACTGCAGTTAGAAATCGGCAAAGAAAGCTTTATACTAATAATCCAAGCAAGAATTGGTACGGATGGAGAGGTGCTAAATGGAGCCATGTCGTGTTTGAGCATCCTGCGTCGTTTGACAGTTTGGCCATGGGTATAAAGATGAAAGAACAGATAAAGAATGATCTGATCAAGTTTAGTAAAGGGAAAGATTATTTGCCAATATTGGGAAAGCTTGGAAAAGAGGTTATCTTCTTTATGGTCCACCAGGAACTGGAAAGTCCACTATGATTGCTGCTATGGCTAATTTATTGAATTATGATGTTTATGATATTGAATTAACTACCATTAAAGATAACAGTGAGCTTAGGAAGTTACTGATTGAAACTACCAGTAAGTCTATTATTGTAATAGAGGATATTGATTGTTCTCTTGATCTTACTGGTCAAAGAAAGCCAAAGAAAGTGAAAGATGATGAAGAAGACGATCCGATTTCTAAAAAGAGAAACAAGTAGTAAGGTGACTCTCTCTGGGCTTTTGAATGTCATTGATGGGATTTGGTCTGCTTGTGGCGGAGAGAGAATTATTGTTTTTACTACTAATTATGTGGAGAAACTTGATCCGGCTTTAATTAGAAGGGGAAGAATGGATAAGCATATAGAAATGTCTTATTGCTGCTTTGAAGCTTTTAAGGTTTTAGCTAAGAATTATCTGGATGTAGATTCCCATGAATTGTTTGCGAAAATTGAGAATTTGATGAAGGAAATTAAAATGGCACCAGCCGATGTTGCAGAGAATTTGATGCCAAAATCAGTAGATGAAGATGAAGAGACTTGTGTGAAGAATTTGATTGCAAGTCTTGAGGAGGCAAAATTGAAAGCAGAGCAAGAAGCAAAGTTGAAGGCAGAGCAAGAAGAGAAAGAGAGAGAGAAAGATTCTGATGTAGTACTAGTTAAAGAACCCAAAGAAAATGGTGTCACTGAAAATGGAAAGGAATAAGGTGATGAGTTCCTCCATGTTGATGATGGCTAGGGTTGTGGTTTTTATATTGTGTGATTGTTTATATAGTGTTATGATTGCAATCTGATTGTAAATCTGGATTGAATAATTAGGATTCTTTATAAATATTTGCATAGGGTTTAGGGATTTGATGTAATTGCATCAGTATGATTGTGAATTCAGTATCAATAATATCTTCTAAAGTGTCTTTGTAATCACATGTTTGCTTGTACCAATCACAACTCAAATCCTCTCCATGCACATGTTTCAAAGGTTTTAAGAGTAAAAGAGTGCTATGAATTGTTTAATAAAAGTTGAAAATTATTTTTCTGGAAAGTGTTACTTGACATGTTTTTTTGAAGTATTGTTTAATTGTTTATATATATTTATAATTTTCTTGTAATTTAAATTTAAAATCTTCTAATAGAAGCCTTGATTTCCAAGTTCTTTCAGAAATTTTAAGTTGGCTTCCTTCTTGTATAAATTTACTCCGTCCTTAAAATTCTCTTTTATCATATAACTTATTTATATTGAGTATGTATACTTAATATTTTTTTTATTGATCTGGATTCAAGCTTTTTCAGAAGTCTATTATGAGGGTACGTTGCTCAAGAGATCCAGCGTCTCATCCCAATGGACCAATTGGTAGTTGGTTATATTTAATAATTTTAATGCTAATAATTTATGCAAAAAAATATTAATTGGTATCTTTCTACTAGGGAAAAAAATTATAATATAGTAATAACAAGTGAAAATATTTTAAATAGCAACTAACTATTGACTCAGTGTATAGAATTAGATTAATGAATGCATGCAATTAGATAATTTCGTTGTTGTAAAAAATGGTTGAATACATAATTAACTTTTGAAGTTTAAAAAAAAAAATTTTGCGCCATCCTAAACTTTCACTCTCATCATGCTAGAATAAATTTTGAAGGTTTAATATTGATTTGATATGTTATTGATATAACTTTTGAAATAATAATTTTCATATTTTTTAATCCAATAAGTGTTTAATTGATCTAATTTTAGAATTTAATTGTTTAACAGGTCAATTAAAGTGTTTAATATGGATAATTTTATAAGTTGAAGTGTGCAATAAGAGGTAATTTTATAAGTTGAAGTCTAAATAAAAGTTGAGGGTGTCACAAGATTTTTCGTAAAAATACATAGGAATTTATATTGAGCTTATAAAAAATGGAAAATAATTACGATACAAGGAAAAAAATAAAAAGGAAATGAATACGACAAGGAGATATATTTTCTAGGATAAAATAAATATTTTCAGTTATTTATTTCCTAAAGAACATTAAATTTATTTTCTAAATAATCTTAAATAGAATTGATTTTGATTGGATTGAAATCAATTTAAAAGTTTTGATTTTGAATCAAAAGGATTCATTCAGTTTCAATTTTTGGTTTTAAAATTGAAATCAGTCCAAAGTGGCTTGAACCAGTGAGAACCAGCTGGAATGAATCAAAGAAAATGAAGTTTCCGAAGAAGATGGTGATGCCTTGTTCATGGTAGGCAATTAAAAATTACCTAATACATAAATTGAAATCTAAATATTATGAAAAGTTTTGGAAACGTGTTGAACTTACTTTCGTCTTTGAAATAATTATTATAATTTGCAGCAGTATTTCCGTTTTCCCTCATTTTTCTTAATTTGTTTCTATTATTTCTCAATTCTCTTCTTCACCTTAAATCCTGTCTCTTCTTCAGGATTTCCTGCGTTGTCTATACGTTCTAAACCTGAATTAAGGACTCTTTGAAGCTTACATATTATATGGGCCCATTTTGAACTTTATAAATCTGAACATCTCTTACATCTTTTGTATTTTAATATTGTTTATTTCATGGCATCATTAAAAAATTAAGCATTGAAAAGTCTTAGTTAATTGTTCTTATAGCTAGGTAGTAGGTATAAAGATTGTTGAACTGTTTCTTTCTCATTTTATTTATTATTTTTTTGAAAAAAATTTATTTTTTTATTAGCAAGGGAAAGAGTTTTTTAATAGTATAAATAAATAATTAAAATTTCATCATAACAAAATATATATACTTGTTGAAATTAAGGTCGTTCTCTCTTCTTCCAGGCCAATTACCATTGCTCTCTTATCTCCTTCGAGGGGTGGAGTCAACTCTTTCCCTTTTTATTTTTTTTGGATAATTCTTAAATTTGTATTTTATTTATACAGATTTGAGTTATTGTCGCTCAATTATTGATATTTATTATTTTTTATATCTTGAAATTTTATTTTCAGATATAGTTTAATCTAAATATTCATTGAGTACCATTTATCCTTTAATGGATCAAATCACGTGAACAGGATTTAGTTTTAATCTAGTGGATTGTAACTCTAGTTAATTGAAAAAAAAAAAAGAGAACATCAATTTCTAAAAAGGTGAGTAATTTTTCCAATCAAGAAGGGTGTTGAATTTATTTCTCTATTGGAAATTAGAGAAATTATTTTAAAAATATTTTCTAAAAGTTAAATAAACTTTCCAAACAAGGAGAGTGGGAATTTATTTCTTTAGTGGAAAAATACTCTCGTTTATTTTTGGAAATTAAAGAAAATTAATTATTTAAAAAATATTTTCTAAAAAGTTAAGTAAATTTTCCAAACAAAAAGAGTGAAAATTCATTTCTTTAGTGGAAAAATTCTGTTTTGTACCAAAATTATTTTATTGTATATTGTTTGATATATGGTGAATACACGTGTGTAATTAAGTCTAATGAAAACTAAATTGCGTAACTTGCTCACCCTGCAAGGAAAAACACTTATTTCCAAGTTTCTTCATTATATAAACACTTCTCTGTCTTTCTAAACATTATTAAACATCCAGCCAATTTCCACTAACAAAAGAAGAGTTCTTACTCTTAAGAGAAAAAAAATACGGGCATAGCAGAGGGTTTTACTTAGCTAGGTTCAGCAATTGCTGGCCTAGTGTTTGCTTGGGCTATGTTTCAACAGTACTTCCCTTATCAACTTTGCAGCTATTTAAAATTTTTCTAATTAGAGGATCTATTTCTTTATAATATTTTATGATAATGCTATTTTTAAAATTTTTTTAATTAGAGAATCGATTTTTTTATGATATTTTATGATAATGCTATAAGAGGGAAAGCTTGTAAGCTTATAATTATTCATGATTACTAAAAAATTATAATTAATTTATAAAATCTATAGATCTAAATTATAAGAAATATAAGTAAAAAATAATCTAATTTTTTTTTAAATAGATTGAGAGTTAAGTTTATACTTACAGCAAGAAGAAGACACGAATGCAAACTCAATATTTTCAAATTAGCAAAGCTTGATGTAATAATTCTTGATAGTCAAAAGCAATTATAACTAAACATATATAGTGATATAATATGACAAATACCTAATTAGAATATGATTAAATTTATAATATTAATATAATAAAAATAATGTTTTGACATCATAATTAAAATAGAATTAGTAATAATATTTTTGTCAATTCATAAACTCAGTAGAGGCGTTTTAGGAGCCCAATGTCTCCCATTTGTATTTTTATATATATATATATAGATATACATTAATTAATAATTAATTATTATTATATCTCTTTCTTATTATTTTACTTTTTTTCAGTAAAAGACAAATTAGGCAAAATCCTTTTTTAACATAGAGCTAGACAAATTTTCTACGGTCAAATGTATTTTAATGTAAGTGGCATGGAAAATTTTGTTTTGGAAAAATGAAGATCCTAACCCTATATATGTTGTCATGACGACGTCGTTATTGTTATGTCATTGATTAGAACATTCATTATTATTTTATAATTTTAATGTTAATCATTTAATTTATTTTATATAAAAAAATTAGTTTATAAAATTACACTCTAATTCATTTAAATAGACAAATTTATTATATTTGAAATAAAGTAAAAGTAAAGTTCATTTTGCCCTTTATTTAGCTTGCTTTATTTCATTAATATGTGAAAATAACAAAAAAAAGTATACGAAATTTTCATCTTATGGGCTTTATTTTCATATGAAGTAAAGTCCATAAATCTTTGTGACGGGGAGTGAATATTTTCAAGACTAAAGGGGGAATTAAGATGTAGGGCTTTAAGATCCAACGTACGTGATAATTTTACTCTTTTTGGCCTTTCTAAAATAAGCTTCAGTAACAAAAATTGGAGACTACTGCTGACCTACCCCATTCTCCATATTTTATTATATAAAAAAAAAAAAATGCATGCGTGTGGACGTAAGTTGTCTTCTCACATTGTAAAAAAAAATATTTTTAGGATTTGCAGATACAAAACGGCAAATGAAAAAAAAAAAAAGAAAACTACAAACTAATCCCGACATTGTATCCTTTTATTATCAAAAAATATTTTCTGATAAAAGGTTTTAAACTTTTGATATTTATGATACTCACAAAAATAAATCAAAAAAAATATTTTTATGATTAAAGAGAAAATTAAATTATTTTCAAAAAAAATTTATTACAAAGAAAAAAGAATACTTTTTAAAGGAGAAAAATATTTTTGAGATTTTGACAAACTTATTATACAAGGTTTTCTGTATTTGGTGTAAGCGGGGATCAAACCTTACTGGAATTAAGGGCGTTAACCACTTCAACCAACACCTTGTTGGTATTATTAATCTATTTTTCTTTAATAGTTATTGCATCAATTATTTAATTAATCACCACAAATCATAAGCCACCTTCACTACCACTAATATTCAGTGATTACCAAAGTTTATTATCTTCATAATTTTTATATTTGACAATAATATTTCAAATTTTAAAATTTATATAATTCTAAATATTTTACGGTCTTATAAATTAAAAACTTAAATAATTTTTTGACTAATTTTTAATATTATAACCGAATAATAGAAAACTAATTTATTTGTAAATATTCTCTAAGCATGTTCGGCAACAACATGCACCGACAAAAAAAAAAAAAAATGCGGATTAGCGACAGACAAATTGTCACTAATCCTTTTCCTTCTGTCTCTAAAACAAAAATAGCGACCAAACTGCAACCAAGTGAATCAGTTGCACAAAATCTTGTGGCTAAGCTGTTAGCAATCGCATGTGGAATTCATCGCTAATTAGCGACCAAGTAATCGGTCGCAAATTTTGATAAAGCGGTCGCTAAATGATGAATCACTTCCTTCCATTAACGAAAATGTAGTTACTATTCGATCGCTAAATGATGCGGTAGCTAATGTTGGTCCCTAACTTTATCGCAAATCGATCGATGTAGTTTGTTTTTAAATGTTTGATAGTCCGTCGCCTAACTGTCTCAAACCTGTCGCCAATTGTTCGCTATATTTTTCTCCAGTCACTTTTCAAAGTATTATTATCTTTCGTTGTTCCATTGCTCATCGGTCGCCATTTATTTTTTAAAATAAAAAAATAAAATTTAAATGTTGGACAATCAAAATTTTTCACCTGTAAAAAAAACAATATATACTGATTCAAGTAATTCACACAAACAATAACATCAATGAAAAAAAAATACTAAATTATCATTGAGATAATATTAATGTGCAAAGAAAATCTTACAAATTATACCATAATATATACAAAATAAACATGTAATAAAAAAGAAGCATAAGGGGTCAGATTTGCAAAATCTGTAATGGGACTCTAAGAAGTAGGCAGAGTGAAAGAAGCCAGGGGATCAGAGTGATCTGTCGATGCAGAGAGAGCTGGCGGTGTTGTAGCTCAGTCTCGAGCATACATCTCCATCAGTTGTTGTTGCTGCTGCAATACAAGCTGTGATATTTATTGTTGCTGCTTCTAAAGCTGAGCCCGTAAATCCTAGATCTCCTCGGTACGTGCCTTTGGCTTAGCTAGTGTGGCTCAACTCACTGATTTCCATGTGTGCGGCTGTAAAAAATATCAGATTGTGAACCAATACCATACACTTTTCTCTTCTTCTCACCTCCTGTAGCCTCGAGATAAAGCTACAATTCATCGATTTTGTAGGCTTCTCACTAGTATAAGCCTGAGATGCAGTAGCTCGATCTTTCCTAGTAATATAGTTATCCTGATAAATATAGTATATAGCGGCATAAGAACAATACAAAAATATACAAATTTAGATGGAAAAGTAAAGAATTATTTTGAAGCTTACTTTAACAAGCTCGACATGCTTATCAATGAATGTGACCCCATCATCGTCCTTCGTATGTGTATATGTGAAGACCTTCAGGGGGTAGGTTGACGCTTCAACTTCAATGCCTGTAATACATTTCATAAAATGCGAAACATTTTCAAATACATTTAATAATAAAGCTACATAAAATTCTCTAAGTGGATTTTTCTTACCAATTTCTCAGTAATCTCAGCTGCTGAAATGGCACCGCCAGTGAGTCAAGATAGACCAGCTCACTCACCACCCATTTCATTGAATCTATTATGGGACATAATCTCTCGTTTTCTCACATATTCATGATAGGACCAAGCCTACTACCAATTAGTCCAAACCTCGTAAAAAATACCTTTGCTTCTTTCCTGTACTCCACATCTTGTACAGGAAGTTTGAGTAGCCCTCCGCTGATTGTGTCTCCTAAGCTTTCTTAAACAGAGCCTCTATAGCATCTGATTCCCATGTGAACCCCTTCTGCAATACGTAGAAATAGAAACATTTTTATATGAGATTTCACAATCATTAAGTTTAATTAAAATTGAAGTAAGAACATTTACCATAAATTCTTCCAAGTACAACTGTCTAGCCTCTGCTGGTATACCTCCCTAACACCAACCATCTTTCTCCAAATGAAGTTTGAAGATCCTCATAATGGCTTTGGAGGCATCAGATGATGGATACAAGCTGTCAACTAGAATAATGAAAAATAGAATTATTTTTCAGTTAGCAGCATAAGTTTATGTTATAATTACAATAGGCAAAATATAAGAGTAATTATTTGTTGTTAGTTACCATCCTTTCAAAGTCATCAACTTTGGTCGAGCATCTCCCTCCACTGCAGAAAAAGAGTAGAAGTAGAAAATGTCAATGTTAAATATTAATATATAAATACAAAAGACGAACAATAGTGAATTGAATATTACCGGGTGGTGGGGCTGATGCTGATGGTGCTATAGCAAGTGCAGATGGTGCTGCAGCATTAGAAGTAGGTGCTTGAGTAGAAGGAGGGATAGGAGGTAGTGGAGGCAAGGGAGGTTGTGTGACTGTATAAGCGTCACGTGCTTTGGCACGACCACCTCGTCCTCGAATACCTCGATCTCATCCCCCTCATGTAGAGTCCTCGAATCTATGCCTGTATCCATTTGAACCCGAACAAGGTGATCTACAATACCACATAATAATTGACACAATATTACAAAAGTTTCAAGGCTAACCCTAAATGTTTAAGTTTTGAGTTTATAAAATATGGTAACTATAAGTAAGGTTTTGAATTTTAAGAATTAAGATAATACTAACTATTTTAATGTTCTCTGTCTCATTCCTTCGTCTTCTTCATCTCCTCCTCCTTCTCCTCCTCCTTCTTCTGAAGTGCCTAAGACATGGGGCTCCGCTTCATCATCTTCATCTGACATACCAATCTCAACATATGTCTCATTCTCATCAGCCAGTCGTTCCGTTAAATCTTCAACTATTTGTATCGGTAATTCAAAAACTAATTAACAAAATTGATAAACTAATTAATTAAAAAACTAACCTAATTAACAAACAGATATAATTAACAAACTAACCTAATTAACAAATAACCTACTTAACAAACTAATTAACGTAATTAACAAATTAAGATAATGCGAAAAAGTAACATATGCATAGATTCATACACCAATTATATAATTAACAAAATTGACAAATCAATTAATTAAAAAACTAACCTAATTAACAAACTAATTAAGCTAACCTAATTAAATAAATAAATTTGCTCATAATAACCATTAAGTATTTTAATCTAAAACAGTCAAACAAATGACAAATAACAAAAAAACAAATGACAAAATAATTAAAACAAATGACAAACTAATTAACATTCAAAGAAATTAACTGAAAAATAATAAACTAATCAAAAAACTAAAAAATAACCAAACTGAGATTAATTAGAAACCAGCTAGAATCAACAAAAATAACATATCAAACTACAAACCAACACTAATGTCAACAATCAACAAATAACAAATAACCAAAAAAATCCATCTTCAATAAAAAATAACAATTAACAATCATAATCGAACTAAAATATAAATGCAAAAAAATTAAAAAAAACAATAAAATCATGTTACAACTGTAAATACAAAAAAAATATTTACAACAATAAAAAAAAGAACTTACTTGTAGTGCGGTGCCTGCCCAACAGCGGCGGCGGGTGAGACCAGAAAAGCAGTCCGACTGGAGTCAGAACTTGCCTGACGGAGTGAGACAGAGGGAGAGAGGCTACAGAGAAGAGTGAGAGAGGCGTATAGATTGAAATAGTCCTCACACGAGAGAGAGGAAGGCGACTAAATCGCTCTAAAACTATGTAGCGGCTGACCAGATCAGTCGCTAAAATAAAACAATCATCAGTCGCTATTTTAATTGACGCGGCAAAAAAAGCACCGTCCTAATTAAAAAAATTATCATTAATCGGTCTCTAATTACAATGGAATTTTGGTCATCGCAGTAATTGCACACTCGTTGTAATCTGTCGCTAATATTCCCGCCAAATATAGCAACAAAATATACTCGATCACATTCGTAACACTGGTTGGTGGCCATTCTGGGCACAAAATAGAGCCACGGATGTCAACTTCAGTCGCTAGTGGTAGTTTACCAAAGGTTTCACGAGAAATTTCTATCGCTGGCGATCGCATCTCTGTCGCTAATTAGTGACTGCATAAAGTCGGTCACTAAAAAATGTTTTTTTTTTTTTTTAGTGATGTAGCTTTTAATAATTACCTCTATTATTTACGGTGTTCAGCGGTGTAACATTTATACTAGTGTTTAGAGTTTGAAATAATGAGTTGTGATACATTACTCCTTTTAATGTTTAATAAGACGCTAACAGCCACTAAGACAATTAATTTTACTAAATAATCACTACGAATATAAATTATTTTCTGAACAAGTGGAAGAGCAACAAATTATTTATTTAATCATTCTTGGAAAATTCCAAGAATGAACAAGTGTTTACCTACCTTCTTTACCAAGCAAACACACTTCATTCCCAAGTTTTTTTCCCTATATAAATAGCTCCACACAAGTGTTTCGGAATCCCTATCTATCTAAACATCATTAAACACACTAACCAACTTCTACTCCAAAAAAGAAACTACTGCCCTTAACACCCAAAAAAATGATCGTAACAGAGCTATTTGCTCAGTTAGGCTCAGCAATTGCTGGCCTAATGTTTGCTTGGGCTGTGTTTCAGCAATACTCCCTATGAACTTCGCAGCTATATTGATACATATAGCCAAAAGATTATTGGCATCTTCTACCCATATATCCATATCATCTTTGATGAATATACCGGCGAAGACCTTCGACGCAGCGAGGTCTACGCCGCCATTCAAAACTACCTTAGCACCAACTCATCAATGCGCGCCAAGCGGCTTAAAGCTGATGTATGTCAAAGATGGGAAGTCTGTGTTACTTACAATGGATCACAATGAACAAATCTCTGATGATTTTAATGGAATTAAAGTTTGGTGGACTTCAATAAAAAGGATACAAAACGAAGCAGTTTCCTTTCTATCCGGAAATTGGATGAAAGCAGGTTTTCAAACTCACTGTCCATAGACGATATAGAGATATCATTATAAGTCTTACATAGATCATATTATCAAGGAAGGGAAGGCCACTGCAGTTAGAAATCGGCAAAGAAAGCTTTATACTAATAATCCAAGCAAGAATTGGTACGGATGGAGAGGTGCTAAATGGAGCCATGTCGTGTTTGAGCATCCTGCGTCGTTTGACAGTTTGGCCATGGGTATAAGATGAAAGAACAGATAAAGAATGATCTGATCAAGTTTAGTAAAGGGAAAGATTATTATGCCAAGATTGGGAAAGCTTGGAAAAAGAGGTTATCTTCTTTATGGTCCACCAGGACTGGAAAGTCCACTATGATTTGCTGCTATGGCTAATTTATTGAATTATGATATTTATGATATTGAATTAACTACCATTAAAGATAACAGTGAGCTTAGGAAGTTATTGATTGAAACTACCAGTAAGTCTATTATTGTAATAGAGGATATTGATTGTTCTCTTGATCTTACTGGTCAAAGAAAGCCAAAGAAAGTGAAAGATGATGAAGAAGACGATCCGATTTCTAAAAAGAGAAAGGAATTAGGGGAAGAAACAAGTAGTAAGGTGACTCTATCTGGGCTTTTGAATGTCATTGATGGGATTTGGTCTGCTTGTGGTGGAGAGAGAATTTTATTTTTACTACTAATTATGTGGAGAAACTTGATCCGGCTTTAATTAGAAGGGGAAGAATGGATAAGCATATAGAAATGTCTTATGCTGCTTTGAAGCTTTTAAGGTTTTAGCTAAGAATTATCTGGATGTAGATTCCCATGAATTGTTTGCGAAAATTGAGAATTTGATGAAGGAAATTAAAATGACACCAGCGGATGTGGCAGAGAATTTGATGCCAAAATCAGTAGATGAAGATGAAGAGACTTGTCTGAAGAATTTGATTGCAAGTCTTGAGGAGGCAAAATTGAAAGCAGAGCAAGAAGCAAAGTTGAAGGCAGAGAAAGAAGAGAAAGAGAAAGAGAAAGATTCTGATGTAGTATTAGGTAAAGAACCCAAAGAAAATGGCTTCACTGAAAATGGAAAGGAATAAGGTGATGAGTTCCTCCATGTTGATGATGGCTAGGGTTGTGATTTTTATATTGTGTGATTGTTTATATGATGTTATGATTGCAATCTGATTGGTAAATCTGGATTGAATAATTAGGAGTCTTTCTAAATATTTGCATAGTCACTGTAAATAGGGATTTGATGTAATTAAGCATTAGTATGATTGTGAATTCAGTATCAATAATATCTTCTAAAGTGTCTTTGTAATTACATGTTTGCTTGTACCAATCACAACCCAAATCCTCTCCATTCACATGTTTCAAAGGTTTTAAGAGTAAAAGAGTGCTATGAATTTGTTTAATAAAAGTTGAAAATTATTTTTCTGGAAAGTGTTACTTGACATGTTTTTTTGAAGTATTGTTTAATTGTTTATATATATATATATAACAACAAAAACTAGACTACGACTAATGACACAACAAAAACCAACAAAAACCAAAGACTTTGAAAAACTTTATATTTAATGACAAAAGACTAGACTAAAAGACTAGACTAAAAGACTTAAAGACTAGACTAATGCTTTTTAATTTTTATCGTATATAAACTTTAAGGACTAAAGACTTACAAAAGACTAAAAATAATAAAGACTTATGACTAAAGACTAATGACTTGCTTTTAAGACTAAAGACTTATACTTTTAAACTAAAGACTTATGCTTTTTAATTTTTTTATCGTTTCTTTGAAAACAAAACCAACAAAACTTTTGACAAAGACTAATGAATTACAAGTCATATATATGTAGAGAGCTAAGATTATTACTCGGATTTAAATAAATACAGATACAAATATTTAAAGATAAATTATAACTGTGAACTAAAATACTATGATTAATTGGGTTTATATGAATACTTATATAATTCATTAAGTATGATTTTACTTCAGAATTAACATACAGTTTAAACAATATTTCTGATGTGGAAGATCAGACTAAGCTGCATCCACAGAGCATACTTATGACAAATTTAATCAACAATTTAACACAAAGGTTTAGGGTTCCTACAACCTTAACCTGGGATCCCCAGAATTAAGTCAGAGTGTGGAGGGAGAAGAGAAAGGTGCCGTAAACACGGACTTATATTCGTAGCAGTTTAATATAAAATACAAACTTTATTTATTTATAAAATATAAATACAAGATTTAAAACTTACAAGAGTTTTAGATTTAGACTTTCTCCAACTTGAACGCTTACAGCTTGAACTAGGAGCGAAGAAGGAGAGAGGGATTATGGTTAACTTAACTAAAAACTAAACTTATGCCTTCACAAGGGGAGAGGCTCCCTTTATAAAGAAAAAACAAAGAATCTTCTTTCCTGTAGACTGTTTACTGTTGATGCACATTGCTCTGTTTTACCACAGAATTTACTGTAGAGAAATAGTGCTTGGTCGGCCATTGGAGTTTGCCTTTTACTGTAGAGACACGTGAAGGAATAAGGTTCCTTCTGCCTTTTAATCAGATGAGGACGAAGTGTCCTTCTTTTTCTTCTCTTTTCTTTTCACTTTACTTTTTTTGTTTTAACTTTGCTTTTCCTTTTTCTTTTTTGTCAGTTTTACTTTTTACTATTATTGATTGAAGAATATCATCATTGCTATCTTTACTTGAAACAAGGGAAGATGATGATGTTGACGAAGATGAGGACGCCATGTCTGCCCATTTGGCTTTGCCTTTAAGACTGGGTTTGGATGACGATTTATCTGAAGAAACTGCTGGCGGTTTACTTGATGAGGGTTTTATTGGAGAATCTGAACCTGTGGAAAGCTGCTGGAACATTTCCTGGCAAATTCTTTTATACTCATCAAGTGTTTTAGCCGCTGCTAACCTGGCTTGACACTGTGCTTTTTGGATTCCAAATGTAGGTTGATCCTTTAAAGCAAGAGTTGTAGCATAGGTTAATGCAGGTGTACCAGAAAGTTTAGTTCGAATCCATTGATCGATTTTAAGTTCAGTGGTAGAGTTCTTGAAAGAGCCTCACCATTTAATCTTGTGTCGTTTTACCAACATAGGAATTTGAGTTCCTATGGCATACGGAGTGTCCAAATACCATTGATATACCCAGGGCGTAAAGAAGGCCATACAATAGTACATTAAGGATGGAATATGGGCTTCTTCAGGTCTAGGTTTATAATGGGCTTTAAAATACTGATATAAAGAGATGATAGGAGGGGGGGAGAATATCATTGGATAAACCCCTTGTTTGCCACCATTTTTTAAAACCAGTTTGGAATCTTTAAATCAGTACGAAAAGACTGATCAAAATAAATTAACCTCGAATGAGTAGCAGTGGGATTTTGAATATAGAAAACTTTTTCCCATGCGTCTTTATAATCAAAATAATTATAAGTAGTACTATGCACATGCTTATATAAAACTTTGAATTTTACTGGAGTATAAAGGGATGGAGCAGGCCAATCTTTAGGATGAATAACTCTTTGGATTTTTATGGAAGAATACAAAATAATAGATTTATTTTTAGGATCAAATTATGTTTAATTTTTACAGAGTCAGTATCAAGTAAGATATTATGATAATATTCCTGAGGTTTTGAAAGATCATTTGGAGTAAAATAGCAATCCTCAGGGTAGTAGTGTTTTAAAATTGACCAAGGATTAATATTATTATACCCATCCTCGATCTCAATTTCATAATCAAAAATATTTTTAACAAACCATTTATGTATACTTTGAGGAGTATACTGGATTTTTTGGCAAATCCACAGCCATCAACGGATTTGATAAGTCTTTACTGTCTACCGTTTGAGACAGACTAGCCGTACCATGAACGGGCACGATCGTTTTAAGTTTAGAAGACATACCTGCATCCTCTGTGGAAGAAGATGCTATACCTTGCAACGCCTTTAAAACTTCAGGAGATTGACTAAGTTGTTCAATCCATTTTTGAAGATCTTTAGAGGTTTTAGTGTTTAAGGCTGGGGTTTTAGTGAGGTCTTCAGAATGCTCAGAAAGAGCTTTAGTGGGTGAGTCGGATTCTTCTTTAATGGCTTTTCCCTTATCCTTTTTCTTGCCCATTGTTCTGTAAGAATTCATGCGTAAGAAAGTCTGGAATATTGTTTTTATTACCAGGAATGAATTCAATATCAAAATCAAAAATACTTAATAATGCTTGCCATCGTGCAAAAATTTGTTTAGAGGCAAGATTTTGAACATCTTTTTGTAAAACATCTTTAGCAGATTTGCAATCGATACGTAATAAAAATTTTTGATTTAAAAGATCAGATTGGAATTTGTTTATACAAATGACTATACTTAAAATTTCCTTTTTAATAGTAGAATAATTAACTTGAGCGGGAGTCCAATGTCCTGAAGTATATTGGATTATACGCTCTTTATTATCAAGTTTTTGTTTTAAAATACCACCATAGCCTATATCAGAAGCATCAGTTTCAACTATTTTAAATGTTGTAGGATTAGGAATATATAAATATGGTATTTCTTTTACTAAAGATTTTATCTTTTGAACTATTTGAGTATGCTTATCCGTCCAAGGACTAGCATTTTTTCATAATCGATCATGCAATAATTTTAACATACAATTTAAATTAGGGTAAAAATCAATGACATAATTTAAACAACCAAGAAACCTTTGTAATTGGAGTTTATTAGTAATTTCATCTGGAAATTTTTCTCCAAATACCAGGGTTCTTTCTATGGGTTGAATTTTACCTTGCTCAATATAATGACCTAAAAATCTGATTTTAGTTTTAAACAAATCCATTTTAGTTTTACTTAAGGCCAAACCATTTTGTCGAATTACCATACAAAATGTTTTTAAGTGTGTGAAATGTTCATGAAGAGTTGTACTAAAAATAAGTACATCATCAATATATACAATACAAAATTTAGAATAAGGATTAAAAATATCATTCATAATCCTCTGAAATTCAGAAGGAGCATTTTTTTAGTCCAAAAGGCATTACATTCCATTCATATTGACCAAATGGAACTGTAAATGCAGTTTTATATCTATCCTTAGGATCAATTTGAATCTGCCAATATCCAGATCTCATATCAAATTTACTGAAAATATTTGCTTTATATAAATTTTTTAGAAGGTCTTTTTTATTAGGAATTGGATATCTAATCCATTTTAAAGCCGTATTTAATGGTTTATAATTTATTACTAATCTCGGAACACCACGTTCTATTTCAGCATTTTTATTGACATAAAAAGCTGCACAAGACCATGGGCTTCTAGATTTAGATATTAATTTTTTATTGAGTAAATCCTGAATTTCATTTTTACAATGCTCTATCAATTCAGGGCTCATCTGAATTGGTCTAGCTTTAGTTTTAATAGTTTTCTCATCAAAATCTTTTTCATATGGTAAATCTACTATGTGTTGTTTACGATCCCAAAAAGCATGTGGATGATCAGCACATAGTTCCTTTTCCATAAATTCTTTTAATGTTGTGATTTTATCTTGTATTTCTTTAGTCTCTAATTGTTGTTTAATTTGTTTAAACACATATTATTTCGTGCATCTTTTAAATCTTCTTCTCTAGATTTAATTAAAGAATTAATCTCTAGTATTTTAATTGAATGAGCTTTTAAGGGATTTAATTGCTTCTTCTAGGTTTTTCAGTGAATTCTAACTTAACTGTACTATTTCTTATTTTAAATTTAATACAATCCTCTTTAACTGAATATGGTGTTATTAAATTGATAAAAGGGGTTCCTAATATAACCATATAATTTATTTGAGGTGATAATAAAAATACTGTGTTTATTTCTAAACCTTGGTTTACTATTTGTGGCATCTGTTTTACCTATAATTTCTAATTTAGATTTATTTGCAGTACTTAGTTTTTCATTAGTTTTTGACCAATATCTTTTAGGGATTAAATCTGATTTTATACAGTTTAAGTCTGCACCTGTATCAAACAGTGCAATTGCATCTATCACAAAATCATTTACCTGAATATTTATTTTACCAAATATTTTCTTGAAGTTATTTCTTGTAATAAGTTTAGAAAATTACTATCTACATCTTCATCTAATTGATTTATTTCATCTTTATCTGGTTCTGCTTCATCAGAAGAAGAACTAGAAATAAGTTGAGATTCTAATACCTTTATTAGTCTATCATGAAGTTGAAATTGTCGTTTGAATTCACTAACTTCCTTCTTTAGATTTCTAACTTCATTTTTTAAATTACTAGTGGAATTTTCTGCTTCTACATTTTTATGCTTATTTTTATTTAATATAGTTGTGAGATCATAAGTATTATGTTGAATTTTAGGAGTTATATCCTCTTTTACTATCTGGGTTTCATCAAAACTTTTAATGAGTTTTTGAAGGAGTTAGCTTAGTGTCTTGGTCATCTATAGAATTTACTACTTCTAAAAGCGTACTTTGATCTTTAGTTAGACATATTTATAGAATAATCAGATGAACTAGTTGTTGTACCTAATTCATCAATTTGATTTCACTTTCTATAACCTCAGATGCTGAAGAATCAGAATCAGATATAATTCGTGGATTTTATTTAACACTTCTTCATCTAAATGTCAATTCATTTAACTTTTTATAAATTTACAAAATTTTGAAGTAGGTCCCTTTATTACTACAATTATAACAAGTTAAATCTTTATAAGATGAGTTTATTGGAATTTTAGCTGTTTGCTTTCTCTTAGACTTCCTATGGGGTTTATATTTTTCTTTAGAATAAAAATTTATCTTGACTAGGTGTAGACCTATATTGTCTTTTATAATATTTATTTTATACTGTTTTTTGGATTTATGTATTCGCAAGCATTGCCCATACACATTTCTGTGGAGATTTTAAACTATAATCAAATTGTTTTACAAAATGATCCTAATTCTTTTTAGTTTTCTGCATTTCATATTTTATTGTTCTTTGAAGTTTTAAGTCATGACAAATCTGCAAACCTTCTTTTTGAATTATACTAATTAATTGGACCATAAGTTAATTTATTGTATGGTATAGGTTGACCATATTGTTGTTTAATATTGTTCCTAACTTTTTCTCCTAAGAATAAGGTAGTCCAGCCAAAAACTTTTCTTTCCAAAGCTTTGATTAGAATCTTCTCTTAACATTAACCTAGTGAGAAAAATAGTTTTATATTCTTGAAAATTACCTAAGTGTTTACATTTTAAATTACTAAGTAATTCTGCATTTTTATCTTTTAAGTGAGATGGATCCCCAATAAAATGAAGTGAAATAGTGAGAATTAAAGATGACACAGCATCCTGAATTACTTCACCATTTTCATCATATATAGGTTCACCTTCATCCATTGACTTGAATTGAATTTAAAATTTCTAGTTGTGTTGTTCAGTGAGATGATAGTCCCACCAACCTTTAAGTTGTCCAGTAAATCCAGCAATAAGGATTTCTGCAATAGCTTTTATCAGAAATAATTGATTGCGTTTTATAAGCATTGGCAGCCATAGTCATTTGTTGCAAAATACTTAATATATTATATTCACTTAAACCATCTATGTTCCATTCATAGATTGTTGAAGCATTATATTTAAATTGAGATATAGTGTTAGGGTTTATCAATAATGCCTAAATCTGTGCCCTATTTACTATTTCTGGATGATGATTATAGGATTAATTCAAATTGTTTAGCATCTTCTGAGTCAGGTTCGCTGACATCAGAGTTGGTGTTTTCTTCTATAATGTTTATATTTCTAGAGGCTTCAGTAGTATCAGGAGCTATATGTTGATTAGTTGCTGAATGAACCTCAATTTTACTCAATTGATCTTTTAATTTATTTACAAATTCTTGTTTACTTGATTGAGAAATTTGATAAGGTTTAAACATGTGAGTTTCACAGTTTCTTTTCCTTTATGGTTTCGGACACCAAGGTTTATCTTCTAGCATATGTTCTATTCGTTTTAATTGAGTATTTAAACAAATTAAACTGGCATTACTAAAATTATTTTGTTCAATTACCTTTTTATTTACATCATTATCTTGAGCAATTTTATAAGGTGCACAAATAACTTCATTGTCTTGATATTTTAATTTACTAATTGTTTTAGGAGGAAAATCACTTTTAATGTTTGATCATTTACTATCCATTCTGGTCTTTTATCTCTAATAGTTATTGGGTTTACACTTCTATCAAAATTATTTTCCTTAATTAAATTATACCAGTCAAAGAAATTAATTTTAGTTTGATTATTGATTTTATATTCTAAATATTCATATTTTAATTCTTCAAAAGGATAAAGTTTTAATATCTTTTCATCTTAAGTAAATTTTTAGTTTAGATATTTCTTTATTAAACTTTTCTCAATATCTATTTACTAAGAAATTTAATTCTCTGTTTATATCACTAACATTTTCAGTGATAGCTGAAGCTGTTGGTGATTCAGGTGAATTAACTAAGGTAGACTGTGATTTACATAATTATCTACAGGGTTATAAACTGCCTGTGGTATGGAATTACTATAATCAACCTTAGTCTTCAGATTTATTACTACTAGCCGATCTACATAAGAAAGGATCCATTTATAATATACGATAAAATTTTTGACTACCTGGTTATACCCGTTAGATGCCACTCACATGGGACTTACTCATGGGTTCAGTAGGCGTGGGTTCAGTAGGCAAAGCCAAAACCTTTATTATATATCATAAAATGAAGACTTTATATGTATCTCTACCACGTAGCACTAAACCTTAATGGCTCTGATACCAATAAAGACTAAAGACTAAAGACCCACAAAAGACTTAATAACAACAAAAGACTAAAAGACTAACAAAAGACTTATACTTTTTAATTTTTATCGTATCTTTGAAAACAAAACCAAAGATAAAGAATTTAAGACTTGATTTTAAACAAAGACTAAGACTTATGACTAATGACTTTAAAGTAGACTAAGGACTTTATCCAAGACTAAAGACTTAAGAGTTACAAGTCATATATATGTATAGCACTAAGATTATTACTAGGATTTAATTCAAATTGTTTAGCATCTTCTGAGTCAGATTCGCTGACATCAGAGTTGGTGTTTTCTTCTATAATGTTTATATTTCTAGAGGCTTCAGTAGTGTCAGGAGCTATATGTTGATTAGTTGCTGAATGAACCTCAATTTACTCAATTGATCTTTTAATTTATTTACAAATTCTTGTTTACTTGATTGAGAAATTTGATAAGGTTTAAACATGTGAGTTTTCACAGTTTCTTTTCCTTTTATGGTATATATATATTATATATATATATATATATATATATATATTAGTTTTTTGTTATAAGTTATAATATCACGAAAATTTGTATTAGTAAAAATCTAAAAACATTAACAAAGTTTGAAAAAAAATTTTATGAATTAATAAAATAAAAAATAACAATTTGAAAGGAGGATTAGCTTAACTAAGTCATAGCTAGAGTTTTGAAGTTATGTCTAAGGTTGAATTTGGTCAAATAGTTAATCAAATGTGAAATTAACAACTAAATTCATAATTCTTATAATATTATTGGCACAACATCAGCACACAAGTAATTACACCTTCAGGTAATCAAACAAGTGGAAATTGGTCAGTGGCATCACCAAAACCCCCGATGAGCCGTCCTTACACATGGCCCATCCTCTCATGATGTGTGCACTAGGGCCGATTCCCATATATGGCTGACCGGTCTAATCCTTACGTGACCAGCCCTCTCATTTTCTCTATACTCTCTTTCTTTCCATATCAACAGGAGGTACCCTGTGGTTTTCCATATAATCCATATCATCAGATGCATACAGGGGCGCCGATCTCCCCATACATGGCCAACGGCATCGAAGATTGCCTCACAAACCCATGGTGACCCACTTCATCCCAATTCCAGTAAATAAGGCAAATAAATGTCACAACACAAATAATCAAACAATGCAATTAAATGCAAGCATAATAAATAATTAGACATTATCATGCAAGAGCGCAAATAGACATTCATATACCAATTCAAATAATTATATAAATAAATAAAATAAATAATTAAAAACAAAGCTCTATATAGATATGATTTTATGTAGGATGCAAATGGTAAATACTATTTATCATTACCTACACTGCTAAATGGAAAAAAACTCTAATTTTGGGTCCTAACCTGTTGAAGCAGTGAACAAACTAGAGCGATCTAAACGAAATGGCATTCAAAGGAGAGGAGAGAATTGAATTAAATAAGTACTCTATTTTAAATATATCGAGTTAAAGAATTATTCTAAATAAGCCTATTAACTTAATCATTAAATATAACTAGCATAGATTTTATTGAAATTTCGATAGAACATCCCCTAAAAATAGGACTTTCTACCTACCAAGATAATGTCAAATACTCTCTATATATTCATTCAATCCACACAGCCCATCCATCGGACAATCATCATATCAAATGCCCATCCTCCTTTACACAAAAATACCAACAATTAACGATATTTATTACTCTTACTCAACAAAATCACTTTCAAAAACCTTAAACTCAATATTAAGAGCCATAGTTCAAGAGATTAACAAAATACATTTTGCCATTACAAAATAATTTTCACTTCATTCAATATTAATCATTAGAACTTATAGTATTAACAACAAATTATGAAAAAACATGTTCCTACCTCCAATATAGACTGAGTTCATATCATCGTAAAGAAAAGTAAAACATACTCATACTTGGTCTTTATTAGTCCAAATTTATAAGAATCAGTCCCATAGCGGCTATCATTTCTTAAAAATCCTAAATTCTAACTTAAATATAGCCCACAGTCTAACAAATTCATTAATCAACAAGGAATTCATAAAATATACTGAGATTGGTTGGAAATTAATTACCTAGCTACACAACGCGTCGAAAATTAAATAATCTATTCATAACAATCATTCTAAATGAATTGTATTCTAAATTTTTTGAATTAAGTGTATTTATTCATCGAGATTCCCTAACAAGAATCACATTCGATTAATTATTTAACCGCAATCAACTTATAGTTTAAAATTTGGAGTTTATACCAAAAATGAGGAACTAGGTCTTAGAACGTACCAATTGAAAATCGAACTACGATTCCAGGATCAGCACGAGGAGAAGATGATTCTGCCTCTTAGGGCCTCGCCGGAGACTCGCCGATCGGTCGCCGAACTGCCTCCGTCGTCGCCATGCACAATGGCTAAAAAATCGAGATCGCCTAGAATTTTACAGTGATTACACGTTTGACTCGCAATTCGATGAGGAGCCCATATCTGATGTCAGTTTATGGAGTGGGTGAGCCATTTCGTTAGAATGAGCCTCGACAGCACTCACCACTACCATTCATGGTGATTTTGCAATCCATGGCTTGTCGCCGGAATTGAGAGAGGAGAAAGCATCGGGAGGCAACGGGGAGTCTATCGACACTTGTCTTTCCCACTGGAACCGCCGGTAACAACATGGAATCGTGGAAGACGAGTGAAAGCGCTGCTGCGTCGTTTGTCAAGGAAGGATCACAGCTCCCTGCATGTTGCATTACCGGAGTTGAAAAAACTGAAGAGAGAAATTGGCGGTGCAATGACGAAGAGGAGGTGGCGCCGGCTGGCTCAAGTGTGGTCGGAATAATAGAAAGAATGGGAGAAAGGTGAGCGGCGAGCGCAAGGGGAAGAAGAAGAAGAAGAGAAAAGAAAAAAAAATCAGGGGTTTCTAAACTATTCCGGTTCAATTCGAATCAGTTTGGTCCAACTCAATGGTCTAGTTCGGTTCTTGCTTGATTTACGGGCTTTCACTTGGTTTCGAAAAAATTCAGACTGGTTTACAGGTCTGGTTTAGTAATAAAATATTTTTTTGCTAAATTTCATTGGTTAAAATTTTAATTAAATTTTAAATGAAATTTTTTGAAAAAATTTTTTCGGGTCCTTTCAGTCTCCACCCTTATAAAAATTCATCCTCAAATTTTAAAAAAAATGACAACGTAGGTAATGTACCATAAGCAAGGAGCATATAAGATATTATTAGAAAGATCATCATTTTGATTGACATCGAAGAATAAATGGAGGAGAGGTTTCATGATAACTCAAACCCTGAAACTAGTAAATAAGATTCCATCATATTAGAACAAAATTCGTTCGACTATTAGATGGCTCCTAGACTAAAGGACCTCACTGCACTCCATAGCTATCTTACCTCTACAGGGATTTTAATGCTTTCTATTTAACCATCAATCTCTCTTTAATACTTGATTTCTTAAGTTACCCCAAAACTTGCCATAAATACTCACTTTTTTTTTCTTACCTAATACTCATCAACACCAAAGGTCTTTAATGAAATTTCTTAAATCCCGACCTAATGCTGCCTTACCATCCAAATATCACATCAAATAAATAGACATCAATAACTCAATTTCCTTTACCAAATTCTGCGTTAAACTAAATAATTTATTCGTTCTATATGAAATTTCAGTTATACCTCAATTAAGAAACAATAGCAAAGTTCCTAATTAGCATCTATAATACATAAGCTAATTGTTTCATTTTCCATTAAAGTTTTAAAGTATATATCAATCTCCTTCACATTATATCAAGAACTCAAGCTAAAATTCAACAGTAAATGATGATTTAAATAATTGTCTACAGGATTATAGACTGCCTGAGGGACTGAATTACTATAATCAACTCATTTCATTTTAAATGATTGACTAGATGCAGGTATATCTGATGGAGAATACCTAGGTTTTACTAATGTTTGAAAATTGGTTTAGGTTCATTTTCTTTATCTTGCATAAATTACTGAAGGGATTTTTGGTTTATCATCATCTGTCACAACAGAAGATGTAGATCCTGTATACCTAAAGCTTTGACTTCGATTAAATTTTAAAGTTACTTTACCATCTTCAAATTGTTCAATTTTCTGCAATTGACATTTGGTTTTGCTTTTTTGGCAGCTTTACTTTTGACGATTATTGATTGAAGAATATCATCATTACTATCTTCTTTAGAGGAGAGCGAGATGAAGATGAAGAAGACGACGCCATATCAGCCCATCTAGCTTTGCTTTTATGGCTGGATTTAGATGATTTATCCGAACAAACTGCTGGCTGTTTACTTGATGAGGGTTTTACTGGAGAATCTGATCTGGAGAAAGATGTTGACACATTTCCTGGCAGATTCTTCGATATTCATCTGGAGTTTTAGCAGCAGCTAACCTTGCTTGACACTGTGCTTTCTGGATACCAAATGTAGGTTGATCCTTTAAAGCAAGAGTAGTCACATAGGTTAAGGGAAACTTGTGACAGTTTTACGGATCCATTGATCAATTTTAAGTTCAGTGGTAGAATTCTTGAACGATCCCCACCATTTAATCTTGTCTTTTTACCAACATAGGAATCTGATATGTTCCTATGGCATATTGAGTGTCCAAATACCATTGATATACCCATGGCGTGAAGAAGGCCATACAATAATACATAAGTGAAGGAATATGGGCTTCTGCAGGACTAGGTTTAAAATGGGCTTTAAAATACTGATATAAGGCCTGTATGGGAGGAGGGATAATTTCATTGGAAATACCCCTGGTTTGCCACCATTTTTTAAACCAATTAGGCACTTTAGAATCAGTACGGAATGAAGTATCAAAATAAATTAGCCATGAATGTAGCAGTGGGATTTTGAATAGCAAAAACTTTGTCCCATGCATCACGGTAATCAAAATAATTGTAAACAGTACTGTGTACATGTTTATATAAAACTTTAAATTTACTGGAGTAGAAAGGGAGGGTGCAGGCCAGTCCTTGGATGAAGAATCCTGAGGATTTTGAAGAATACAAAATAACGATTTATTGTTTGAATCAAATTATGTTTAAGTTTTACGAGCCTGTATCAAAAGAATTATGATAATATTCTTGAGGTTTTGCAAGATCTATTGGAAGAAAATACCAATCTTGATATATTGTTTTAAAATAAACCAAGGATTAGTATTATTATACCATCCTCAATCTCAATTTCATAATCAAAATTTTTTACAAACCATTTATGTATACTTGGAGTATACTGGATTTTTGGCAAATCCACAGCCATCAACGGATTTGATAAGTCTTTACTGTCTACCGTTTGAGACAGACTAGCCGTACCATGAACGGGTACGATCGCTTTAGGTGTAGAAGACATACCTGGCGCCTCTGTGGAAGAGGACGCTATACTTTGTAACGCCTTAACACTTCAGGGATTGACTTAACTGTTCAATCCATTTTTAAGATCTGGAGGTTTAGTGTTTAGGGTTTTAGGTAAATCTTCTGAATGCTCAGAGAGAGCTTTAGTGGGTGATTCAGGTTCTTCTTTAGGGGCTTTGCCCTTATCCTTTTTCCTGCCCATCGTTCTGTAAGAATTCGCGAGTCAGAAAGTCTGGAATGTTGTTTTATCCCTTTAATAAATTCAATATCAAATTCAAATATACTAAGTAAAGCTTGCCATCTAGCAAAAATTTGTTTAGAAGCAGATTTTTACATCTTTTTGCAAAACATCTTTTGCAGATTTACAATCAATACGAAGTAAAAATTTTTGATTTAATAAATCAGATTGAATTTATTTATGCAAATTACTATACTTAAAATTCTTTTTAATAGTAGAATAATTTATTGAGTTTGGTTCCAATGACCAGACGTATACTGAATAATACGTTCTTTACCATTAATTACTTGTTTTAAAATACCACCATATCCAACATCTGAAGCATCAGTTTCAACTATTTTAAATGCTGTTGGATGGGATATAAAGATATGGAATTTCTTTACTAAGGCCTTTATCTTTTTTACTAACTGTGTATGCTGGGCTGTCCATGGGCCAGCATTTTTTTAAGCCTGTCATGCAATGGTTTTATCATGCAATTTAGTTTGGATAAAAATCTATAACATAGTTTAAACATCCAAGAAAACGTTGGAGTTGGGTTTTATTAGTTAATTCATCAGGGAACTTGGACCCAAAAATAGCTCGTTCTATGGGCTGGATAATACCCTGTTCTATATGACCCAAAAACCTAACTTTAGTTTTAAATAAGTCCATTTTAGTTTTACTCAGTGCTAATCCATTCATTTCAATTACCATGCAAAATGTTTTTAAGTGTTTAAAATGTTCTTCTAATGTTCTACTAAAAACTAGAACATCATCAATATATACTATACAAAATTCACTATGGGGATTAAATATATCATTCATGATCCTCTGAAACTCAGAAGGAGCATTTTTTAATCCAAAAGGCATTACATTCCATTCATATGACCGAAGGAACTGTGAATGCTGTTTTATATCTATCATTAGGATGAATCTGGATCTGCCAATAACCAGATTTCATATCAAATTTACTAAAAATTTGCATTATATAATTGTTTTAATAAATCTTTCTTATTAGGTAATGGATACCTTATCCATTTTAAAGCTGTGTTTAATGGTTTATAATTAATTACTAATCTAGGTACTCCTCTTTCTATCTCAGCATTTTTATTGACATAAAAAGCTGCACAAGACCAAGGACTTCTAGATTTGCTAATTAATTTTTTATTTTCTAAATCCTGAATTTCTTTTTTACAATGGTCTATGAGTTCAGGGCTCATTTGAATGGGCCGGCTTTAGTTGTAATGGACTTTTCATCAAAGTCCTTTTCATAGGTAAATCTACTATGTGTTGTTTACGATTCCAAAATGCATTTGGGTGATCTGCACATAGTCTATTTTCCATAAATGCTCTTAATTTACTAATTCTTTGAATATCTTTATCTTCTAGTTGTTTTTAATCCTTTGAAGATATGCATGATTCCAAATTATTTAAGTCTTCTTCTTTAGATTTATTAAAGAATTAATTTCCAAAGTTTTAATAGAATGAGCTTTTAATAAATTTAAATTCTTTCTCCTAGGTTTTTCAGTAATTCTAACCTAGCTTACTTCCTTTTACTTAAATTTAATACAATCTTCTTTTACTGAATATGGTGTGATTAGGTTTATAATGGTGTTCCTAATATTACCATATAATTTATTTGTGGTGAAAGTAAAATATTGTTTTTTTCTAATTCATTATTTACATATCTGCTCAATTTTACCTAGAATTTCTAGTTTAGATTTATTAGCTGTAGTTAGTTTTTCATGGTTTCTGACCAAAATCTATGTGGTACTAATCAGATTTTATACAATTTAAATCTGGCCCTGTATCAAAAAAGCTATACCATTTACTAAAAATCATTGAAATTTGTAAGTTATTTTTACTAAGTATTTTCTAGATGTTATTTCTTGTAAAAGAAAGAGAAAATTGGGTTTATTTCCTCGCTTCATTTAATTCATTTATTCATCTCTGGTTCTTCCGAAGAGGAACTAGATATTAACTGAGTTTCTAAATGTTTTATTTTTGCATCATGTACTGTGCCTGATGTTTTAATTCTTTTACTTCATGTTTTAAAATTCTAACTTCTTTATACAAATCTTTAATGACATTTTGTTTCTTCTTTTTTTTTTTATTTAATATGTGTTAAATCATAAGTATTAGTTTGAATTTAGGTGTTATATTTTTACTTCTTTCTTCTTCAAAACTTTTAATTAATTTTTTAAGAATTGACTTTTAATTCATATCTTATACTACTACTTCTAAAGTATTCTGATCTTGTTAACATATTTATTGATTTATCTGAAGAACTGGTTGTTGAACCAAGTTCATCAATTTGATGTTCACTTTCTTGTATCTCAGAATCTGATGTATCAGAAGTAAGATACATTCATGAATTTTATTTACAACTCTCTCATCTAAATTTAATTCATGCAATTTTTTGTTAACTTACAAAATTTAGATGTGTCCTTTTTACCACATTTAAAACAAGTTAAATCTTTATATGAAGTTTATTAGCTTTTTATATGGTTTTTTACTTCTTTTTTTATAATTTTAGGTTTTTCTTTGATAATATTTTCTTTACTAGGTTTAGACCTATAATGTTTTATAGTGTTTCTTAGATTGATGGTTTAGAACATTGACCACTACATTGCTGTGTAGTGGATACTATAATCAAATTGTTTACAAAAACTTCCTAATTCTTGTTTAGTCTTTTTTAATTCATATTTTAAAGTCTTTGAAGTTTTAAATCTTGACAAATCTGTAATCCTTCTTTCTGAATTATACTTATTAATTGACCATAAGTTAATTATTATGGGATTGGGTTACCATGTTGTTGTTTAATATAATTCCTAACTCTTTCCCTAAAAAATAAGGTAAACCAGCTAAGAATTTTTCTTTCCAAAAAGCTTGGTTTGAATCTTCTCTTAACATTAATCGTGTAAGAAAAGTGGTTTTATATAATTGAAATTGTCCTAAGTGTTTACATTTTAAATTACTTAAAAGTTCAGCATTTTTATCTTTTATGTGATGGATCTCCTATAAAATGTAATGAAATGGTTAATATTAAGGTTGCAACTGCATCCTGAATAGGTTCACCATTTTCATCATATAAAGGTTCATCCTGATCAGTTACTTGAACTGAATTTAAATATCTAATTGGTCTTTTTCAGTGAGATGGTAATCCCACCAACCTTTTAATTGTCCTGTAAATCCTGCAATAAGGATTTCAGCAACTGCTTTATCAGATATAGGTGACTGGGTTTTATAAGCATTTGCAGCCATTGTCATTTGTTGCAAAATACTTAAGATTTTATATTCAGATAATCCATCAATATTCCATTCATATAATGTGTTAGCATTATAATGAAATTGGGATATGTATGGAGGTTTATCAATTATCCTAAGTCTGGCCCTAGAGACTATTTCTCTATGGGTTATATTATTTACAAATTGTTTAGCATCTTCTAGTCAGGTTCATCTTCAGTGCTAGAAGTTTCTTCTAAAAGGTTTATATTTCTAGAGTTATGAGTAGAATCCTGAACTACTTGAGGGGTAGATCCTGAACTTGCTTCAAGTTGACTAAGCTGTTGTTTTAAAGTTCCTAAAAATTTAGAATTTAATTCCTTTTGACTAGATGTAGAAACTTGAAAGGGTTTAAACATATGGGTTTTAACTAGCTCTTTCCCTTTAGATTGTTCAATCACTACTGTTTATTTCTGAAGTATTGGTTCATCTTTTTTAGTTGGGTATTTAAACAAATTAGCTAGCATTACTAAATTATTTTGTTCAATTACCTTTATCCGAATCAGTTTCTCTAGCTATTTATATGGTGTACAAGTAATATCATTATCTTGATATTTAAATTTACTTATTGTCTTAGGTGGAAAATCACTTGAACGATCCTATTATTTACTATCCATTCTGGCCGGTTATCACGAATTGTTATAGGGTTAAGATTTTTATTTGAATCATTTTTAAGTAATGAAAACCAATCTAAAAATTTGATTTTAGTTTGGGTTTGAAGTTGTGTTCTAAATATTCTTCTTTTAAATCATCAAAAATATGAGTTTTTAAAATTTATTAAACTTCATTAAATTTTTTGGTGTTGTTATTTCGTTACCAAATCCTTGTCAATATCTTCTTTAGTTAAGATGTTTAATTCCCTATGTATTTCACTAACATTTTCAGTGATGGCTGAAGCTGTTGGTGAATCTGGTGAAGTATGTACTAAATTAGATTGTTGATTTAAATAATTGTCTACAGGATTATAGACTGCCTGAGGGACTGAATTACTATAATCAACTCCTTTCATTTTAAATGATTGACTAGATGCAGGTATATCTGATGGAGAATACCTAGGTTTTACTAATGTTTGAATAATTGGTTTAGGTTCATTTTCTTTATATCTTGCATAAATTACTGAAGGTATTTTTGGTTTATCATCATCTGTCACAACAGAAGATGTAGATCCTGTATACCTAAAGCTTTGACTTCGATTAAATTTTAAAGTTACTTTACCATCTTCAAATTGTTCAATTTTCTGCAAATTGACATTTGGTTTTGCTTTTTCTTGTTCAGGTGGAGGGACAATCCCTTCCAAAATCCATTCCTCTGGTAAGGTGATATCCTTCCATTGGATGGTTTTAGGTATAACAGTATTAGTTTTAGTTAAATCTGTTTGAAGAAATCGCGTTTCTCCAAGTTTAGGTTGTAACTTATATTTAGTACTAAAAGCAGAATTCATAGCTTTATAATGAATTTTATAAATTAAAGCAATTGGAATTGATCCTTGCTTCATTTTATAATTATGAGTTTTAATTTCTAAGACTATGCTTTCTAAAATATTTAAGTCATTTAAAGAAACAGTCATATCTGGATAGATCTCAAATGAGATCGGTCCTTCACTTAAGCTTGTTTCAACAGATCCTAATAAAGAATCTTGAAAAGTTAAAAATCTAGCATCTCTTACTACTGCAAGGATGCTAGTATTTAATCCTTCTCTGGTTAAAGGTTTTATGCCTACCTGTATTAATCCTATATGAATATATTTATAGTGTTTATGTTTATGTTGTTGTAAAGTTTTAGATGAAAGCAAAGTTATTCTTTCAAAAGGTTACTAGTTGAAAATCTCTTTCTTCCGTTTTAAATAACATAATCAGTTTTAAATAAATTAAATTTAGAAATTTTATAAATTTGTTCTTTATCAACTTTAGGAATTTCCCATTCATCAATACTTTACTAAAATCTTGTAAAATTAATTCATTTCTATTAATTATCCTTTTAATTTCTGAGGAATCAGAATCATCCGATTTAACATTACTTACAGACCTACACAATAAAGGAATCATTTTATAAGATATTATAAAATCTTTTAACTACCCGATTATGCCCTCCGGTTATACCCTTCAACTGCCCAACAAATCTCAACAATGGGACTTACAACGGGTTCATATGGAATCGCTCAGTGGGCCAAGCAAAGCGTTTATAATATACCATAAAACGAATAACTTTATTGGAGTAGATATAAGTATGTTTAGATCGTTGGCTCTGATACCAAAGTAACCTAGGACCGATTACGATCTAAACTATAATTTTAATAGGACTCAAAAAGATATCATACAACTCATGACCGATATATGCATGAATTAAATATCGATTTAAATCAACATACATATGAATTGAAATATCACTTAAATATATATCAAATTACTACGCTATTAGTGATATGATTTACAAAAACAGTGAATCATTAAGTATGGTACGTAGCGTTGAGCACAAAGTGTCCCTTATTTATCAAGTGCAATGATAAATACCAGGAGGTTATGTGTTTCCAGCTGATATACCAATACTATTTACAAACAAGTACTGTTTAATTTTATCTTAAGAAATAGTTACTGTTTATCGCTTTCAAATGAGCAAACAGTTACTGTTTAGATATAAATATACAAATTTCTGATGTGGAAGATCAGACTGAGCTGCATCCACAGAGCATACTTATATAACAAACAAATTACAGATATTTATCAATTAACTCAACCAATTTTAATTGATTTTATTTAAGGTTGAGGGTTCCTGCAACCTTAGCCTGGGAATCCCAGAACTAAGTCAGAGTGTGGAGGGAGAAGAGAAGGAAGCCTTTAACAGGGCTTAGTAGTAACAATTTATAAATTTAAATAAAGAACTTTATTTAAATTCAAATATGAAATACAAATTTAAACTTACAAGTTTTAAAATTTATAATCCAGACTTCGAACGTTGAATGCTTACAAAGAACTTTGAGAGGAGAGGATGAGAGAGTTTAGAGTAGTTGGTTATACTAGCTTATTCCCTTCTGCCTTCACAAGAGAATAGGCTCTCTTTAAATAACATAGAAAAGAATCTTTACTATTCTACTTTTACTATAGTACTTGGTCTGCCACCGAATCTTGAACAGTGTTGACCTTTACTGTGGATGAGCAGTTAGTTGTCTGCCATCGAATCTTTACTGTGGACATAATGCGTTGGCTTTTCCTGTTGGCACAGTGATTTGCCTTTACTATTGAATGATGGTGAAATAAGGTTTCACCTGCCTTTTCTAAAAATTGCAATAAAAGCAATAGTCTACCTATTTCTACACATTTATCAATTATATTTGTAATAGGAATTCAATTCATATATCAACTTACCTATCTCATCTGTCTTTAGTCAATCAATCTTTTCCTTATTGAAGTCTAGCAAGGTATTTATAAAGTCCTCTAATTTAATCTACCACTTGCTCCTGATATATGTGTTACAACTTGTTATATATTATTCTTTATACCCTTAAACTATCCAAGCCCATTCCTAACGTTATCTTTTTCATTTAAGCATTCAGAGTCTTGTACTCTAAATCTTGTTGTAACCTAACTTCCATACCAAAGTTATCCTCTCAAACCTTTCCAACCTTCATGTTCTTAACTTGACTACCAACTGTCTACTCACCATTTATCTTATTCTTCTTCTTGAAATCTTCTTTTAAGTTTTAACTACCCTTATCATCATTTCATTTTATTATCTCATCCAATTGGCCCCGTGTATAAATAGACAACTTCCGAAAACATTTTCTATATAAATAGTCAAAATTTTAAATTATTTATCATAATATGATTTAATTTCGAAATCAAGCTGAGATTTTAAATTCAAATAACAGTAAATAAAATGATAAAAAGTTTATATTTTGAATAAACTCTAAAGGAATTTAGTAGCTGAGCTGAATACTTGAGCACAAATTCCTAATTACCTTAAAGTTATTCACTCTTCCCAACCTATAGTCTTAGACATGCACCAGAACGACTCAAGGTTATTTCATACAATTACCCATTCCTGCAACTCCAATACAATCACAATCAAATTGTATAAATATTTAACTTTGGTGATAGTTTACTTGTGAATGACTAAAAATTTATTATTACTAATACTATAGGGTATCCATATTTATGAATCTGCCATAGAAATGAAAATCCTATTTATACTTTACACAATCCTACTCACTGACAGGAATAGAGTTCACATGAAAAGCAGTGCAGTGGGTGATCAAAGCCAATCTACTACCATCAGGGTATTACTCTATTCCCAAGTCTAAGGTTTGATACCTGCTTTAGAACCTATAGATATTGTGATAGGTTTATCCTGTTGTCCACTACTTTCACTCAAATCCTTAATTACTTCTTTTATAGTCTATTGATTTACACAATTGGTATGGATTTTTCCTTCACAGGGTTTAGTGCATCCACCATCCCCTAAAAAGAAATCACCAGGTTTCTTTCCTTATGTTTGGTTATGGCCGATCCCAACGTAAAGAAATCCATGTTCCATACCTATCCTAAAATAATCACAATAACCTTCATCCTATTCAACATGATCATCCAGGGTCATCCCTAAAACAATTATTCAATTCACCTGCTATATTCTAAATTCAAGAAATAACACACACTCTCTGTGATTAAGTTTTATTCTAACCATGAATACAGAGGGAAAGCTGAAGTAAGAGGCAAAGAAAACTGAGAATGACAGGATAGAAACCCTTATACTCTGCAGTTGTGTTCGAAAATGCTAACCTAAGCTCTAATACCAACTTTGTCACAACCTGAAACCATGGGCCGGACCGGCGCTAGGGCCCAGGTAAGCATAAGGCCCCCGAGGCCCGTAGTAAGCCTAAACCACTAAAAATTCAACCATAACAAAATGAATTTCAAACAATCAACCCATATTGCCATACATAATAAATCTCATAATAATATTATAGTATGGCCCAAATCTAGCATCTTACGTTTTATAGCTCGAGCCGAATTATGATACGAACATTCATAATATGGGCTAACTGGTTCATGCATTCAGATAAATGAATAACTAAACATCCACCTAAGTTAATCGGTTACAATCTTACAACTGTGGAGTTCACTACAGATAGATATAAATAAGTCCTCGTACATATAGCTGTAATAATAAATAATTACTGAAATTAGGAAATTTCTTTCTAGCTCTATGATGAAGGAAACAGAGCTTTAGCAGGGACAAAGAAGAATCTACTTCCTGGAAAAGTTAAACAAAGATATGTGAGTTTAATAACGAATAGTAATTATTGCATAAACGAGCATTCACACAAAATGCTTCGTAATGTACTAAAATGAACATATAGCTGGTCAAGCATATGGCACAACATCAGCATCCACAATTTAATTACACCTTCAGGTAATCAAACAAGTGGAAATTAGTCAGTGGCGCCACCGAAACCCCCGATGAGCCGTCCTCACACATGGCCCATCCTCTCATGACGTGTGCACCAGGGAGCAAATCCCCCATACATGGCCGATCGGTTTAATCCTCACTGACCAGCCCTCTCATTTTTTTTATACTCTCTTTTCTTTCCATACCAACAGGAGGCCACCCCTGTGGTTTTCCATATAATCCATATCATCAGATCCACATGGGGGCGCCGATCTCCCCACACATGGCCGACGGTATCGAAGACCGCCATCACAAACCCATGATGACCCACTTCATCCCAGTTCCACGCAATAAGGCAAATAAATGTCAAACACAAATAATCAAATAATGAATTAAATACAAGCATAATAAATAATTAAACATTGTCATGCAAGAGCCGTAAATAGACATTCATATATCAATTCAAATAATCAATAAATAAATAATAAAATAATAAATAATTAATTAATTAAAGACAAAGCTCTATATAGAAATGATTTTATATAGGATGCAAATGGTAAATACTATTTATCATTACCTACATTGCTAAATGGGAAAAACACTCTAATTTTCAAGTCCTAACCTATTGAAGCAGTGAACAAACTAGAGTGATCTGAACGAAATTGCATTCAAAGGAGAGGAGAGAATTGAATCGAATAAAGTACTCTATTTTAAATATATCGAGTTAAAGAATTATTCTAAATAAGCCTATTAACTTAATCATTAAACATATCTAGCATAGATTTTATCGAAATTTCAGCAAAAACCTCCCCTAAAATAGGACTTCTACCTGGTAAGATAATACGAATACTCTCTATATATTCATTCAATCCACACAGCCCATCCATCGGGCAATCAATCATATCAAATGCCTATCCTCCTTTACACGACAATACCAACAATTAACGATTATCATTTATTACTCTTACTCAACAAACTCACTTTCAAAAACCTTAAACTCAATATTAAAAGCCATAGTTTAAGAGATTAAGAAAATACATTTTGCCATTGCAAATAATTCTCACTTCTTTCCATATTGACCATTAAAACTTCTAAAATTAACAACAAATTATGAAAAACCTGTTCCTACCTCCAATATAGACTTAGTTCATATCTTCTTAAAGAAAAGTAAAACACACTCATACTTGGTCTTTATTAGTCCAAATTTATAAGAATTAGTCCCTTGTAGCTGCCATGTCTTAGAAATCCTAAATTCTAACTTGAACTTATAGCCCACAGTCTAACAAATTCATTAATCAATAAGGAATTCAATAAAATATACTGAGATTGGTTGGAATTAATTACCTAGCTACACGACGCGTCAAAAATTAAATAATTTATTCATAACAATCATTCTAAATGACTTGTATTCTAAATTTTTGAATTAAGTGTATTTATCTATCGAGGTTCCCTACAAGAATCGTATTCGATTAATTATTTAATCGCAATCAATTTATAGTTTAAAATTTGGAGTTTATACCAAAAATGAGGAACTAGGTCTTAGAACTTACCAATCAAAAATCGGACTCGATTCCACAATTAGCGCGGAGAAAGATGATTCTGCCTCTTGGGGCCTCGTTGGAGACTCGCTGGCTAGTCACCGGACCGCCGCCGTCGCCGCCATGCACGGTGGCCGAAAAATCAAGATCCCCAAAATTTACAGCCATCACACTGTTCGACTCGCAATTCAATGAGGAGCCCGTTTCTGATGTCAGTTTATGGAGTGGGTGAGCCGTTTGGTTAGAATGAGCCTCGATAGCCACTCACCACTGCCATTCATGGTGATTTTGCTATCCATGGCTTGTCGCCAGAATTGAGAGAGGAGAAAGCATCGGGAGGCGACGGGGAGTCGATCGACACTTGTCTTTCCCACTGGAACTGCCAGTAACAACATGGAATCCCTGGAGATGGGCGAAAGTACTGCTGGGTCGTTCGCCAAGGAAGGATTGCAGCTCCCTGCCTACTGCGTTCATCAGAGTCGAAAACCTAGGAGAGAAACTGGCGCGCGACGACGAAGAGGAGGTGGCGCTGGCTGGCTCAAGTGGTGGCCAGAATAACAGAGAGAAAGGGATGGAGTTGAGCAGCACGCGCGAGAGGAAGAAGAAGAAAAGAGAAAAGAAAAAAATGTGGGATTTCTAGACTATTCAGTTCGATTCGAATCGGTTTGGTCCAACTCAATGGTCTCGTTCAGTTCTTGCTTTATTTACGGGTTTTTCACTTGGTCTTGAAAATTGAAACTAGTTATAGGTCTTGTTTAGCAATAATAAAATATTTTTTTGCTAAATTTCATTGGTTAAAATTTTCAATTAAATTTTTAAATGAAAATTTTTTGAAAAAAATTTTCCGGGTCTTGTCAATACTGATCATCAGAAGTAATTTACATTTTTTCCCACCTTGCTTAATTGAATTGAAAGTTTATAAAACTTGAAAGTGCCAAGCGTTATACCTCTAAAGAGAAGATGCTAACATAGGGACCCACTGATGGATACACTATGAACCGGCACCGCGAATACTGTGTAGATGGACTTACGTTATGATCCTTTGAGTCCTTGTCCGAGTTTTTTAGTCAAACTATTGTAGGCCATTAGAAATATATCGACCACTATATATGTTTAATATGGTATGTACTGTTACTTCCAATCATACTCCTAAAAGTCATATCTCCTTGTTGAATGGCCACCTTGCAGTCATATCTTCATCGGCAGTATGTATCGGTACGTACTGTCACTTGATTAGCGATAAGTACCAGTACATAATGTCGTACTGCCTGAAAGTCATATCTCCTTCCTGAATCAATATGTGAGCCTACTACATTCTGATCCTCTAAGTCTTTTAGTCAAAGTTTTGTCAGCTATCATAAGTATGCCGACAATCATAAGTATATTTTGCATTGTTTCCACATTGCTTAATTTATGGAAGTTTGAAAAACATGAAAGTACCAGCGTTATACCTCTAAGGAGAAAATCCTAACATAGCACCCATCGATGGATATGCTAAGAACTCGTACTGCGAGTAATGTGTAGATCGACTTACATTCCAAACCTTCGAGTCCTTGTCTGCATCTTTCAGTCAAATTATTGCAGGCCATCAGAAATATATCGACCATGGTATATGTTTAACAATGGTTAGTACCGTTACTTCTCATCATATTCCTAAAAGTCATATCTACTTGTTGAATGCCAACCTTGCAGTCATATATTGATTAGCGGTGCATACTTGTATGTAGCATCATCTTGATCAGTGGTAAGTACTGGTACGTAAAGTCGTGCCCCCTAAAAGTCACATCTCCTTCTTGAATCGATGTCTAAGTCTACTATATTTGAACCTCTAAATCTTTTAGGTCAAAGTTTTGTCAGCCATCATAAGTATGCCAACCAATAGAATTACATTTTATTACTGCTACGTACTGTCATATTGATCAGCACTAAGTACTGATACGTAACGTGAAACCCCATAAAAGTCATATATACTTGAATCAATGTCTGTGTCTACTATATTTTGAGCCTCTAAGTCTTTTAGTCAAACTTTTGAAAAGCCATCATAAGTATACCGAACAAGCATTGTACCTCTAAGGAGAAGATGCTATCATAAGGGCCCAACGATTAATACACTAGAAACTTTACCACGAGTAATGTGTAGATGGACTTACATTTTGATCTTTCGAGGCCTTGTCAGATTCTTTAGTCAAACTATTGCAGGCCATAAAAAATATATAGACCACAGCATATGTTTACAACGGTACCTACCGTTACTTCCCGTCATATTCCTAAGGTCATATCTCCTTGTTGAATGCCCACCTTGCAGTCATATCTTGATCAGCGATAAGTACAGTACATAACATCATACTTCTAAAAGTCATATCTCTTTTAAGAATTGATGTGTGAGTCTACTACATTTCGATACTCTAAGTCATTTAATCAAAGTGTTGTCAGCTATCATAAGTCATATCTCCTTCTTGATAGATGTCTGAGTCTACTACATTCTGATCCTATGACATTCTAAGTTAAATATTATCAGCCATCATAAGTATACGACTGTCAAAAGTACATTTTACATTCTTTCTCCACCTTGCTTAATTGAACGGAAGTTTGAAAAACATGAAGTACGAAGCATTATACCTCTAAGGACAAGATGCTAACATAGGGACCTAGTGATTGATACGCTAAAAAACCCAGTACCGCGAGTAATGTGTAGATGGACTTACGTTCCAATCCTTCAAGTCCTAGTCTGAGTCTTTTATTCAAACTATTGCAGGCCATCAAAAATATGTTGACCACAGTAATTGTTTAACAGCATTTATTTCCAATCATATTCCTAAAAGTCATATCTAGCTGTTGAATCCCACCTAGCAATCATATCTTGATCAGAGGTAAGTACCGGTAGTACCCTTATAACTCCTAAAAGTCATATCTCTTTCTTGAATCAATGTTTGAGTCTACTACATTTTGATCCTTAAAGTCCTTTCATCAAAGTTCTGTTAGCCATTATAAGTCATCTCTCCTTCTTAATTGATGTTTAAGTCTACTACATTTCGATCCTCTAAGTCTTTTCGTTAAAGTTTAGTCAGCCATCAATAGTATAGACCAACAGAAGTACAGTTTACATTTTTATTTACACTTTGCTTAATTGAATGGAAGTTTGTAAAACATGAAAGTACCAAGCATTATAGCTCTGAGGAGAGATGCTAACATAAGGACTCAACGATTGACACACTAAGAACCCGTATCGCAAGTAATTTGTAGATGGACTTACAAGGGCTTTTACGAAAATGGTGTCTTGAAAAAAATATTTACAAAATGTTGTTCCTTGAAAATTATTTATAGAAATGCTGTATTGTTAAACGTTTTAAAGGCATTTGTTCTAATCATAGTGTAACAAATGCATTGTTACACTAATATGATTGCAACAAAAGCAATAATTTTAATTTTCTTAATGTTGTCCAGTGGCTTTATCGGACAAATTCTCTTTGCTCTCTCCTTGTCAAATGTTACACTATAAGTGTAAAAAATGTCAGAATATATTTTGAACTTGGCGAGATTCCGATGCAAAGGAACAATCCATAGTTGAGATTCCCACGCCACTTCTGAAATACTAGTGCAGTTCCATAAATCGTATAGTGTAACACCAAAAAACTAATGCTATAGTGTAACGGCCTACAATATAAATCACATATTGTGACATTCCGATCCTGCAAAACTATCCTAAGAGGGTGAGTAAGCAAAGCTCCTGACTAACTTCTAGGATGGTAGGCTAGCTATGGGTAGTGGAATGCGGGACATAGGAATGAATCGGATCATATATCGAAAAGGGACAACTAATTATCAGAGGCGCCTTTTGGTGGAATGGCTTCGAGAATTAGAATAACTCTAGGGTTAAGCATGCTCCCTTAAAGGGAATCCTAAGATGGGTGACCTTCTAGGTAGGGGAGAGTAAAATATCCAATCGAACCGAATCAACATTCAGTTTGATCGGTTCGAATCAATATATATTAAGTAGTGTTTTTCGGTTCTTGGTTCACAGAATCGGTTAGAGTCACTAATAACCGATAAATCGACTAACCGACAACGTAAAAAAAGTCAGTATGGAACCCTAAAACTGATTCTCTCTCCCTCTCTTTTCATCGTTCTTTCTTCTTCACGCTGCACCTAAGCCTTTCACTTATAGTCCCAGACGACAATCATAGACTACAACCATTCTTCCTCCCTAACAAGACGGTTACTCTCTCACATAAACAACTACTTAAAGCCTCTCTCGCTGACTCAGTTCTTTATGGCTTCTTGAACAAGGTAATTTCAAAACCAATATATGATTCTTGATAAATCAATTTATGCATTTCTTTTTGCATTAATTTATGAGTTTCTATTTTTTTAATTTATTTTGCAAATCTTAAATTTGTAGATTTCATATCTTTATCTTATAATAATTTTTTTTCTTTACATGATTTACGAATTCAGATGGCTATGTTCTTGAATTTTCTTGTTGATTAATATAGTTGTGCTGTTATCTTTAGTTCATAACAAGTAAAGTGAATGATTCTTCATTATCGAGTAATTGACGTTGTTATTTATGAAGTCAAGTAATGTGGTTGTGTTGTTTATCTTGAGTTTGGGTTTTTTTTATTTACATTATCGAACAATTTTTCAACTTTGAATTTGAAATCTTTCATTAGAGGAGGAGCTATATAGCTTAGCATACTTGATCAACCATGATAATTTTATTTTGTAAATAGTTAAAATTTAGGAATTAAATTACCTTTGGTAATTTGAAATAATGTGGTTTAAATGGGCAGGAGAGGAAAAAAAATGGAAAAATTTGCATAGTTAATGTAATTAACATTGGATTCCATAGAGTTAAACTCAAGGATTAGCCATCTTTTCAGCTGTATATAATTCTTGTTGATTTGAAGTAATAAAGATTTGATGATTTAGATTCTATAGGATATAATAAGCAACATTTAACATGTTGAAAAACCCAAGTAGCAGCATTTCACTCAAGAAATATATATATATATATATATATATATATATATATATACCTAACATGTCACCAAATAAATATCAATTCTTCATGATGTGTCTTTGGGAGCTATATCTCCTCTAGTCTCAACTAATCTTATAATAATCATTTCACCTCAACATAACTTTTTTAATTGAAATTTTATGATTCATACTTTTCTATTTGATATTTTTATAGTCCAAGGAAGCATAAATTACTTTCATGGAATTATTATTAGTGGGCCTATAATATACTGTGATAATTAATGGTTCGATAGATATAGGTATCTTTAGAGCAAGTGTTTATAAAGATAAAGAGGCCAAATGCAATAATAATGTGGTCAGTCTCTGAGCATTTTTTTGTGGCTAATCATCAATTAATCAGTAACACGTCCCCTCTATATGCATAATTAATTGATCTAATTGAAATAGAAAAGAAAAAGAGAATTCTTGTCAAGTGATTTTTTAGCATGAGCCTATCCTAACCTTTAAGTCCAGCGCCCCTCCTCTTTTCCTCCATGTTTGATTAACCTAGATCCTTGGTAATACAATTATTAATTATAGACTATAGCTAAATTTAAAAAAGTTAACTTTGAAAATTAACTTTGGAACTTAAAAACATATATTTTGCTCTAAATACATCTTTTTATGTATATGTTCAACTCTAAATTTATGAAATATTGATTGTGGGTCCCGTATATGTATGGCACAACCCAAAAGGGGGGTGAATTGAGTTTTCTAAAAACTATTTTGGATTTTAAAAACAGAATATAGAATTCTAAGTGCAGCGGAAAATAGAAACTTGTGAGAATAAATTATGGATTAGAACTTCCTCACAATGTTCTATAAATAGACTTTGCAAAGTGCAGCTATTAATTAGAACTGCTTCACAATGTCTTATTCAATATTAGAATTTCTTCATGATGGAAAGCTTTTGTATTTAGAACTTCCTCATAAAGTTTAAAAAAACATATAAGACTGTGTAAGAAACAGTTATTGAAATTAGAACTGCTTCACAAAGCTTTAATCAAGTTTAGAAAACTGATTAGAAACCCAAGTAGTGAAATATACTATAATAGAAGAACGGTTTAGAACTTGGTATATTCACTTATTAGAATTCCAGAGTTCTAATATTCAGAGAAGATAAGACTTATTTCAGTTTTTAGAGCATTAAATTCATTAACGCTTTTAGCATTTCTAAAATATAAACAGAAGTGTAAGTAAAGTACTATCAAGCAAAACTTCAGAAATTAAAAAGATCAACACAGTGATTTATAGTGGTTCAGCACTAACTCGCCTACATCCACTCCCCAAGACTCATCTTGAGATCCTCAACTATGTTATCTCTTTTCAAGGGTAAGAGACAAACCAACAGTACAAGGCAATAGATCAACACCTAGATCTACCCTTTATCCCACTAGATTTTCCAAAGGTTCTAGTTAACCTCAACCCTTTCTATTTTTGGCAGAGTACAGAAACTCAATTCAAGACATTAGAATCTCTCTCACGGAGAAGGTTGCTTGATAACCTCTTTCACAATAGCTTCTCACCTAAGCTATTACACAATTGTTTATCAAATAAAAACCTGTCTACTAAAGATTACAGAATCTAAATAGACAGATAGAAATGCAAATATAAGCACAGGAAAAACAGTTTTTCAGATTAGAAAATCGTTTAGAACACAGAACCGTTTTTTAAAAGTAGTTATAAAAATTCTTTTCTCTTTAAAGATAAAACGTGAAGTGTAAAGATGAAAAGAAAAATGGAGTAGAGAGTAAGTTTTGAGAGATAAAGGATGTGATCAATAGGTGAATACTCTTAAAACGAAAACTCTTTCTTCCACTTTGTTCAAAGAGTGAAAACTCCTTTTTATAGAGATTTGTGACTCTCGCTTTTAGAAAGTGAATATTTCTTTTTGAAATCAGAATATTTACTTTCCTTATTTAGAAAATACGAAAATCTTAGTCACCAAAAATTTATTTTATCCTTTTGGTAAGAAAATAAGAGATGATCTTCTTTTCCTTTAAAGATTTTCGAAAGCATTTATTTTGGGAAATATTTTTTGAGAAAAAAAAGATTCTACTTACTAAAACGAAAAGAATAAGATCTTCCTTCGTTTTAGGTAAGAGAATAAATTAAATTTCTTTAGATCTTCAAAGAGAGTTTCCGAAAAAGAAAGCATACGATTTATTACCAAAATCGTTAGAGATATAATCTCTTTTAATTTTAGGTAATTGAATCATTTGATTTCTTTTAAAGGAATTTCGAAAACAAAAATAATTTATTTTTGAAGAATCTAATTTCCGAAATTTTTTTTTTTTTTTTTACGAGAGAAAGATTAGTTTATGTGTTTATAGATGAATTTTCTCTCTATCCTACAATGTATCCTAAATACCTAACCACTAGGGTCTTCGGATATCTTCACACACTATGGATTTTTGTAGGACTTGCCTTGTTCGTTTTCTTTCCATAAGAATTCTCCATAAAATAATATTAGCACAAATAATATAATTTAAATTTATTTGTTTTGTTTTATTCATCAAAATTCCGAGATTAGAATTTGACCCTTGAGCCAACAATCTCCCCCTTTTTGATGATGACAAAACCAATAATTTAGCAAACATAAAAACGTGTGCTCCCCCTAAATTTTATGCATATAAATTCTAAGCATGCCAAAAAGATCTTAATATGAAGTGAAATTAGAACATGTATTTTGCTCCCCCTGAATAAATGCAATAAAACTATTTGTGAAAATTTTGAACTAGGGAGACATTTTAGAAACTGATTTTAGAACTAACAAAGATAGATAAGATATTCTAAGTTCTAATAATGAAAGCATATGATATTCTAAGTTCTAAAGCACTCAGTTCATAATATAGAATATCTAGCTCGCCAACATAGAACATACACCAAGATTAGAAAATAATAAACACTAAGAAATAAGTACTTTGGTCATCACATAGCAGAGTACGTACCAAAATATCACCAAAATACGTACCAAAAATCACCAAATATCCTGCATTCTCCCCCCTTTTTGTCATCATATAAAAGGGTTAGAAAAGATCAGAGCATAATAAAAAAGAAAATTAAACAGAGTTTAAACAACATATCCTAAAATGTTCATAACACAGAAAATTAGAAAGGCTTGGGATCAGTTCTAAGTCTCTTAGAACTTCTTAGATTCTAAGCTGGAGCAGTTTCAGAAGAGCTTTCTGGCCGTTTAAAAGAAGGGTGCAATGGAGGCTTTCTTCCATGAGTCCTATGTTTACCCCACTGTGCTTGACCTTCTTTGGTTTCTCTGAGGTAAGAGTGTAGGGTGTTCCTTTAACTTTCAGAGTAGCTAATTTCCTTTGATTCACATCTTTCATTCTTTCCAAGGTCTCAATGAGAGACTGATTATGTTCAATCACAGTCTTGCAATGCTTTATTGCCTCATCGAGTTCCTTGTTATGCTCTTCTGTTAGCTCTCTCTCCATTCTTCCTAGCATAGCTTCCCTACTCCTTTGAGTTGATAAGAACTCAGATTCTTTTTCTATTTTGACCTCAATTGACTTTTCTTCATCACTTTATTCTAGCTTTTCTGTCTCAGCATCACTGACTTCTTCTACTTTCTTTCCTTTTTCAACTTTTCCAGACTCCTTTTTCTCTTCTGTTTCTTCTTCTTTTTCTAATTCTGCTTCCTTCTCAGCAGCTTTCTCTTTTTCTGTCTCTTCCTTCTTTTCTTCTTCTAATTTTTTTTTCTTCTCCTCTTGTTTCCTCTATCTTTTCTTCCTTCTCTATTTCTTCCAATTTGGCTTTTCCTTTCTCTTCTTTCTTCTTCTTTTTCTCATCCTCTTCTTTTCCTTTCTTTTCTTTCTCTTCTTCTTTTCCCTTCTCTTCTTTCTCTTTTTCTTTTTCTTTCTTTCTTTCTCAGCTCTTTTTTTTTCCCTTCTCTTCTTTCTCTTTTTCTTTTTCTTTCTTTTCTTTCTCAGCTTCTTTTTTTCCCTTCTCTTCTTTCTCTTTTTCTTCTTCTCCTTCTTCATCTTTCATTTTTAATGACCCACTGTCTAGCTTTGAAACACTATAGCCATCACTCTCCTTTAAATCAACATTCAGAAATTCAAACACTAGTGTAAGTACCATTCCATAGGGCAGTTTCTTAGGGTTATTCTGCATTTTGTCAAAGATAGTATGACACAGGTTGAAGGGTTTCTTCTCAACTATGTGCCACATAATGCACAGCTCAACTTGATTCACATATGTGAGTGAGGCACTTTTGGGATAAATATAATGCACAATTAGTTTGTATAGCCATTTCATGCTATCTGTCAAGTTTGAGCATTCAATAGTCCCCTGTTTGTCTACAGAACCCCTTTTAACAATTTTCTTCACAAATTCTTCCTTTTTGTACTCACTAACCCTAGAAATATCCTTAATCTTTGTCACCCTAGACCCAGTATTTGGCAAATAAAAATCTTGCTCAAGTCACAGTAAGACAACGCTTTGATCTTACCATTAAGCTTTACAGAAATCGACTCTGTTCCACTAACCTTAAGAGAACCGTAGAACTCTTTGACTAAACTTTCATAACACAGTCTATTTAATGACAGAAAACTCATCCAACCTTGAAACTCAAAGAGTTCTTTGAAATCAAACTCATTACCACCAAAAAATTTCCAGTTAATGACATACGAACGCATGAGAGGATATGGTGAGAGAACAGATTCACCTTTGTCGCGTGCCCTAGCTACTTGTTTCTTTGAAGTAGCAGTTTCTATTTTTCCTTCCTTTGGTTCCTCTTCTGGCTTTTTCTGTTTTGACTCCTTTTGCTCATATTTCTTGAAAGCCTCTTTAGGAGTTGAAGTTCTTGCTCAGTTAAGGAATCGGATGAGGAGTGGAACTTGATTCGGCCATTGTTAAAATTTTGATACACAAACAGCTTAGGGTTTTGTTAGCAAGAGAGCGAGAGAAAGAATATGAAGCAGTTTAATAGAGGCACAAAGAACACTTAAGTGGCAGAAGAAATCAAAATAAAGAATAGTTTTTAAAGGAATTCAAAACGACAAATAGAATAAAAGAAATAAAATAATAAAACCGCCAAAGCACTAAGGATACGAAACATATAAAACAAACACACACAATAAATTAACTGTTTCCAAATTTGGTCTAAAGCAAGATTCTGATAGTGACATTAGAAAGTCATATCAAAGCAATATGCGTTTCTTTTTAGACAAAAAGTTTTTCACAGACGTGAGAAAAAAATTAGAACATAGCAGGTCTTTCATTTTTGAATATAGAAAGCAGTTTAGAACATACTTACAGAGTTCTAAAGTTATGAGTTTAGAACTAACATACCAAGTTCTCTTCTAATTGAGCAGAATTGACTTTCATTCAAAGGTTTAGTAAAGATATCTGCCAATTACTTTTTTGTAGGAATGAACTCAATTACTATGTCACCTTTTTGTACATGATCACGTATGAAGTGATGTCTAAGTTCAATATGCTTGGTTCTAGAATGTTGAACTGGATTTTTAAATAAATTGATGGCGCTTATGTCGTCACACTTGATTGGCACTGTTTCTAATTTCAGTCCATAGTCTGCCAACTGTTGTTTGATCCATAGAACTTGTGCAGCACAACTTCCAGCAGCAACTGTGAACCCCTCCCCCGAAAATAGGCATATAAATGAATATGACTAAGGGCAGAAATGCACGTGAATGTGTGAGTCCCACCTTGTTTAATTATTTTAGGGTAACTAGGAAAAAACCCTAAGTTGACTCCAATTTTAATTAACCTAATTACTAGATTAATTATCCCAATGTTTAAGGCATGATTTGTGAACCTGAGGTGGATCCCGAGACCATGTCATGTTGATGAACTAACCAAATGAATGAATGCTTTGCAAGGTAAATGATGTAATTGGACCAATGAAAATGTTTAAGTGATTTCGACTTGCCGCTTGGGGTTAAATCCCAAATGTGCCTACGTACTTCCGTTTGAATGGAAGATCAAAGTCGACGTAGTTCGATAGGCCTTTTTTAAAGGGCTTTGAATGGGTATGCTTAATGCATGAGTGTGTGTATGCTTCGTGCATTTTGTTTAGGCATTTTGCCAAAGAATTGATTGATTTGATTAGGCGTTTGTTGCCAAAAGTGTTGATTTAAGGCTTTTAGCCAAAAAGATTGATTTAGGCAATTGTTGCCAAAAGTTGATATGATTTAGGCGATTATCGCCAAAATGATTATTTGAAGGCTTTTAGCCAAATGGGTTGATTTAGGCAATTTGTTTGCCAAAAAGTGTTGATCGGGCGATTGTCGCCAAATTGATTGATTTAAAGGCTTTTAGCCAAAAGATTGATTAATTCAAGGCATTTTTGCCAAAAATTGATGTGTAATTTAGGCAATTTGTTGCCAAAATGTGATTGATTAAACTGTAGGCAATTTGTTACCAAAAAACGTGATTGATTAAGGCTTTTAGCAACAATTATTGATTAATTGGACTTAAGCCGGACTGTTCGAAATAAGGCGATTATACCATAGTCATTAATTGACTAGATACTTTAGCCAATATTGTCGGATTTAGGCTTTAACACCACGATTATTAATTAACCGGGCATTTAAGCTAAATCATATTTAATTAAGGCAGTTTATTTGCCAAATTGATGACGTGAATGCATTTATGCAACAGTTTAATTCAGAATTGGAGTAGAAGAAGAATATGCATGAAATGCTGAAATTAAATAGACAGGGTTTAGTTATTACCTGAGTTAATCGGCGGCCGCTTCTTAGCTTCAGCTTGAAAATTCCAGATAAAGCTCCTCGTTTGGGGAAAATTAATTAAAATTTGTTCAATTAAGTGACCAAGTATCACAAGCAGAATACTAAAAGCCTACACTAAATGCAGAAAAGCAGCAAAAGAACCGCAAGGAGCGTAGGAGAAGAGAGCATCCGTCAACACAGACTGAGTGAGTAAAAAAGTCGCACCGGGGCTGTTTATTTAGGGAAAACCGTGCTGGACATGGACGGCGGCCGCTGCCGCCGTGGCCGGCGGCCTCCGCCGCTGTCGCCGGCGGACACCGCCGCCGTGGCTTGTCCACTTTCTAGTTTTTCATTCCAGAGGCTTTTTCGGGAGTTCCGTACCTCCAAAAAATATTCCGGGACCAGTTCCGCGATCCTCGTAATTTTTCGGACGTTTCAAGTACCATATTGGCATACTTTCGGTGAACTTTCCGAATGGCCTCCAGTTCGGCCGGACTATTTGTAGTCCGGGAAAACAGGCTTTTTGAGCCTCAAATTTGAGTATTCACATTGCCCCCCACCGGCAGCCATAAAAATGATTTATGGGAGTCTGCGGTTGTCTGAAAAATAAATTTTGAAGGCGAAAATCGGACGTGTCCAGAAGACCCGCCTTTTGGCTATTTTTGGGCCTTTGGGGCTAGATTGAGAATTTTTGGGCCTTAGGGGCCAAAATGTGAACTTCTAGGCCTTTGTGGCCAAATTGGGCATTTTTGGGCCTTTGGGGCCAAATTGGGAATTTTTGGGTCTTAGGGGCCAAATGTGAATTTCTGGGCCTTTGTGGCCAAATTGGGCATTTTTGGGCCTTTGGGGCCAAATTGGGAATTTTTGGGCCTTTGGGGCAAAAAATGTGAACTTTTGGCCTTTGTGGCCAAATTGTGAACTTTTGGGCCTTTGGGGCCAATTGGGAATTTTTGGGCCTTAGGGGCAAAAAATGTGAACTTTTGGGCCTTTGTGACCAAATTGGGCATTTTTTGGGCCTTTGGGGCCAAATTGGGAATTTTTGGGCCTTGAGGGGCCAGAATGTGAACTTTTGGGCCTTTGTGGCCGAATTGTGAACTTTTGGGCCTTTAGGGCCAAATTGGGAATTTTTGGGCCTTAGGGGCCAAATGTGAATTTTTTTTTTTTTGTTTCTGCACTTACTGTTTTATTAGCATGCACAGCTGGACTAAGAGCTCTCCAAATCGAAAAGATCAACTTAGGAGGTACGATCTTTCTCCTATCGTTACCCTTAGGGAGTGGTAATTGACTGGATTTTGTACGGGCCTGCATCAGACTTTGGGACCCAGAGGCCCACGTTTTTTCGGTTCGGGCCATGATGGAGGAGATGTGCCCTCTTTTTGAGGAATTCTGCGCTATTATAGGGTGCGATCCCAATGCCCCTTTAGTCAAGCATGAGGTAAAAATTGGGTATGTTCAGTCGTTTGAAAGCCTGTTTCAGTTCAGCCGGCCACAAGCTAGGGCCATGATTGTTGGCGACCAGAAAGCAATTCTGCTGCCCCTGATTGACGAATTTTTAGAGGTTCACTCAGACGACCCAGAACGGATGAGGCTGAGAATGTGGGCCTTAGTTTTCTGCTTATTAGCTGGTTTCTTGTTCAACAAGGACCCAGGCTTTGGGGATTTGCGACTCTGCCCCATGATTCAGCAGATGGAGGATATGGGTTCATCGGCGGCATTGTGCTGGCAAGACTATCAGG
>NW_028322368.1:0-55999 GCF_041381405.1 Jatropha curcas | reverse complement strand
ATAGACTTTCATTGTGGAGCAACTGTGAGCCTTTTGCCAGTCAGAGAGAAGCACGCCCGTGCTCATTGCAACGCCTGTGCTACTTTCTGCAATCCTTACTTTTTTTTTATTCCATTCAACATTCAATAATGCTCCACCAATATGCATGTTATCTTTGGATATACATTCATATTAATTCGTACAATGATAAGTCTCTTTAATGCCATTGATTATAATTAATGGTCGACCTTTGGGCAACCTAACAAATTATAATCAACGAGCTCAATTGTTCAATTTTCACTTTCATGTCATATAACGGCATCACACAAATATGAACAGTTGAAAACTGCATAATCAATGTCTAAAACAATCCAAACAAGGCCACTTTGGTGACTAACAAGTTTTCATTTATTAAATATTGATTTATGCAAAATTTTTATAATTATAATATCTCAAAACTTTAACGACATACCCAATAATATGTCATAAACCATTCTCTATAAATAATAACAAAATAATTTATAAAGCATAAAGAAAACAAACAGTTTTCAAATTTCTATAATTTGGCTTCGCTTATACCATATAAATCAATTTCACCATATGAAATTAATTTTCATTAATTAGCCAAACAAAACGCTATCATACAAATCTAGAACAGGTACGGCTCTGATACCACATGTGTGAATAAACTTTAATATAGCCCAGATCTATTGTTCATAGAATTTGTTTGACAAGAATATACAATAATCGAAAGCGTACCTTGATCCATAACGGCAGATCTATGTTATGGGTTACCTCGTTGGGACAATTCAATTCTCACCGTAACAGCAGATCTACGTTTCTTCACCCTGGCCTTTTGTCTGTAAGTGCTCTCTTAATGGTCAGAGAATAATCAACAGCTGCGGGAGTTTCTTTTATGAGCTCTCTCAAACAAATTATCTCTGTATGTGTTTGAGGGAGCCGTCACACTCTTTGTTTCTATGTTAACCCTAATCTGTTGATTCCTTTATCTTTTATAAGGCAGAGGAAGGGTATTAAAACCCTAACTGGCTCTTATCCATTAAGCCCAATAACCATCATCTTGGGCCACCTTAATTAGAACCAGCCCTTTAATCACATGGGCCACATACAGATTATTAAATAATCTAACAGCAAGATCAACTAATAAATCAGAATTTGATGCCAAAACTGTAGAATCCTTGGTTGCAGAAACAACAGTGGCTGGTTGTGCAATAACTCCCTTACGTGCTCTTTTCTTCACCTCATTAGGTCTAGTTACATCAAGTCTAGTTAGGGCTTCCTTCTCCTTCTGGCCCACAATATTAATTAACAGGCCCACATCATCAGATTCTATTTCTATCATGCTCCCAACGATTCCAATTGTAGATACATGTCCCTGATTTCCTTGGAATAACTATTGAAATTCCATGCTTTTAGTGATAGTTCCATTAATCCTAATATTAGTACAACCAGGTGTTGGTGAAAGAGTAACTGTGGAAGAAGAAGTCTCACGTAACCATGGACTTTTGGGCAGATTGGTCCTATAAGTAGGAACCTTAATACTATCATCCCATTGAAGAATTAATCCATCCTTCTGCCTACCTAATCTCAATTCACAAAAAGCATCAAGATGGCCTAATTTTTCACAAAGATAGCAGAAAACAGACAATTTCTCATAACAAAATTGTACAAAAAAAGCACCTCCATCATTAGTAACCAATTTCTTTCTATGCTTCAATGATTGACGGATGTTGAAATGAACTCTAATACGCATATAGGAATTAATCCCAACAACCACTGCCTTAGAATCATAGTCAAGGAATTGTCTCACAAAGTTCCCAAGTAAAATGGCCATTGCTTCTGAATAATAACCTTTTGGGAGATCATGAATCTGAACCCAAAAGTCAATGAACAACAAAGGAACTTCGAAAGGATCCTCACCCGCTTTCAACTGGTGCCACACTAAAAGATGCCTATAAAAGTGCCAAGGAGATCCTGTAACAACCCTTTCCACATTAACCTCATTATAAAAATGAAAAAGGAATCTCTTGCTTCCAATTTCTATGATTGTAATACCCCTCATTGGATGGCACAGATCTGCAAACATATTTTGCATAACTGAAAAATTAATCCTCAACACAGTCAGTAGCATACCAACCAGACAATATTCGTAATCATCCTTTGTGATTTTAGGAATAGAAATAACATTGAATGTTCATAACCTTATGATTCTATTAACACTTTACTTCCTTTTTTTGGACGAAAAGACCATATTGTAAATAAATTGTAAGTTATTAAATCTTTTATTTTTAAAAATAGAAGCCTCATGTGTTAATATGACTTTAATTTAGGACCAATTTAATTTTTTACTTTATCTTGATTAATATTGTTTAATTTTTCTGTTCAATAAATACATATCTATTTAGATCTATTAGTCTATGTTTTTCAATACATAGATTTTTACGTTTATTGTTCTTTTCTCTTTATAGATTTTGTTATTATTTTGATTTGATTTTTTTTTCTTCAAAATTTTTATATATAAAAATATTATGTTTTCTTAGACTTCAAAAGTCTGCCACATTTTTAAATACTGATATATATATATATATATATATATATATATAGTTATTGTAGAATTTTATAATTAAACATATGCTAAGAATTATCTTAAAATTTGTTTTTGATAATATCTAATTAACGTATTCAAAGATGATATGTTTTACAAAATATTTCGACAGAAATGACAAACTTTTATATTATTGTATTTTTAATTATTTGTTCTCTCTGTGGTGATGTAATTTGTTTTAAGAGAAAATGATAATATGGAATTTAAAGTGTCATTTTCATTGATTAATTAATTAGCGAGTAATGTTAAACAACTTCCCTGAATCAAAATCTTAGTTTGATTAATACTAATATATATATGGCTGACTTGTTTTATTAATTATGTATGATTTGGCTATTTCAAAAAAAAAAAAAAAAAAAAAGAGTATGATTTGGCATTACACTGCATTCCCATTTTTATTATATTTGCTATTCTTAATGTTCATCAACTTAATTAAAAAACTGAAAAATCCCACATGCAATTAGCAGCTGAGGTGTTATTTGCAATTATTATAAATATTTTTTTTAACTGCAATTTAGCAATTCTAGTTGCCAGAGAGAATGTTATATATAATTAAAAAGAGGATATTGGAAGTTTGTTGAAGAAGACGAAGAAGATTTTTAATTCCTTTCTTTTTATATTACAAACTAATTGTTACTAAATGTTACCATTATTGTTTTTAGGTTAATAATACCATTAAGATTCACAGAGTAATTTATAATACATTGATACAGAAAATTTTAAATTTATTTATTTTATTAAACCTTTCGGTATTTAAAACTCACTAGCTCGATTAATTTAAATATGTGCTAAACTGGTCTATGAAAGAGGGCATAGGGGCCCTTTTCGAGTATTTAAAGAGATGGATAGTGAACTCAAAAGCTTTAGTTAAGAAGAAAAAAAATTCTTTTCAACCCATCTAACCACTTGGACTAAATTTTAAATTTTAATATTCTAAAAAAAAAATCCTTTTCAATTAGGCTGTTTGAATGACTTTTGATAATGAGGATTAGGAAGCAAAAGCGTGCAAGTCAGCTCTTAAGTATACGAAATTCAAATTTCCCCTAAGTTTAAGGGGATTGTTTGCAGTTGAGGAGTGCAGTCAAACGTCATGCAACTAATTGTTAGTTGCTTTTCTAAAAATTAAGTGGTCTTTTAGCTTCTCTGTTTGCTTTTGATTTTTCTAGAAAAAAAATGTGTTTTAAGTTTCTTAATTTAATTTATTACCTCAGAATTTTTTGTTGCCCTTTCTGGTTCTTTGAACGCCAATTTTTTAAAATGAAAGTCATTAACATATAGGATTTGTTAATGAAAATGGTTAAACCCCAAAGATTCTGATGTACTTCATGTTAAGACACTCATTTTAATTTCTCATAATTTTTATTTTTGAATAAAATTATTCTAAAATTAACTTAAATGTACAAATCTTAAATTAAAAGCAAAAACAAAAAACGAATTTCATTCAAGTAGGAAATTAAAAAGTTGTAGTTAATATAGATATGATATGTTTATCTTTTTTCTACAAAGAATAAATGGAAGTTTGAGAAGAATGTTCATACGGTTATAAAATGAATCAGGAAGCTCACGAACAGTTCAAGTCTCAATTCAATAGAAAAATTTAGGTGGATTCGAGTTAATTTTCTAAATGTATCAAACTTAAATCTATTTTTCAGGCTCATTTATTAGACTTGTGAACTAGTTTATTTACATATTTATTTATATTAATTTTGTATTTTAGTATAATGTAATAATTATACTCCCTCCATCCCAAAATATTAGTCCATATTTCCATTTTTGAATGTCTCAAAATATTTTTCTACTTGACTTACGAGACATTTACTTTTCCTGTAAATCTCTCATTATAAATGGTTTTAAATTTTAGGAATAACTTTTTTTTTTTTTTTTTTGAAGAGGACAAGTTTGGAAAAATATTGATATTTTGTATGAAGTGACACTAAAATTAATGTGTTTCTTAAATTTTAGGCAAAAGTAAATAGGATAAACATTTTGGGACAGAGAGAGTATTAATTTTATTAACAATCCTTCTTATAAATTATTTTACAACGAGGCAATTAAACACGAAGCATTTGCAGCAAAAGGAAGCTAAGAAACTTGGAGTCTATGTAAAAGCAATCGCTATTAATTATGAGGATTAGGTTTTCAAGAAAAGAGAAAAAGGTTGAAAGAAAGAGAAAAGGAAAGAAAAGAAGAAGAAAAGAAGAAGAATTTACTAGTGTATTTGGAGAAAAGCCAAATGGAAGGAGAGTCGGCTACAGCTGAGAGTGTGTATATATGTACAGTGATGGCGTATGGTACTCCGAAAGAAAAGAAGTTAGTGTTCACATCACGTCTTGTAAAAATGAAAATGAGGGAATTTAGTGTAGTGGTTTTGACGGCTCACATGAAATTAAAGCTTGAGATCTTTGAGTTTGTGCCTTTCAATTTGTGCATTAGTTCTTTAAAACCTTGTAGTAGAAAGCTTGCAGTAGAAGTGCTTTGATGAGCAAATCAATAATATTGTCACTTGAGTGGTTGAATTTCAAGATCATTATTCTTTTTGTAGATCATGAGCGAAGAAGAATTTTGGTAAAATATGATCTTCTGGTTTTCTTACATATATCATTCTTCCAAGAAGAAATTTCTTTAATATCATCATATAATATTGTACAGATTTCTTTCTTGACAAGTAGACTTCACGTACTTTGAACATGTTGAAATATTTTATCTCCGTCAAACAAATTCTTGTCTTTCTCCATTAGTTGCTAAAAAATTTCTTCATGGCTAAAAGAAGTAGTAACAATACTTCATAACGTAATTATCAAAAGTATGAAAGCATGTGACTTTCACCAAATAATATGATAATATAATATTTTCTCAGCCATAAATATCATTAAGACGATTATACCATATATAGTGAGATTTCTTTAATCTATATAGAAATCTTGAATATATTTATCAGGGTCTTTATTTGCTTCCTTCAAACATTTTTCAATATTTCACGGATATCATTATATACTAATCCATATAGAGCACTATATAATTTAATTGAATAAATTTCTCGAGAATTTAACTTTATATTTCATATAGATATCTACATCAAGTTAGCGTATAAATAGACAGCCATTGATTCATTAAATACATTTAGAATTTTCATAAATTGCTAGACTAATCAAATATCAAATTATAATTGCATCCACCATATAAGGGTATTTATTCTCATAATAAATGTCAGTTCTTGCAAAAGAAACTTGTGCAACAAGTTTGCTTTATATCTCATGACCTTATTTTAATTTCGCACAAATACATATTTGTATTCTACTGGCTTGATATCGCTTGATGCCCATATTAAAATTTTAAAATTTTACTTTCCAAGTAAATTAAATGTCACATGCATAGTTCTATTTTGGCCAATCAATTCTATGTCTATATTCTCCAATAAACTATATGCTCAAGATCCTCATCATTTTTTCACAATTTCAAGCGCTATATTTACCGTCAATGTTTATTTTATCGATTCTATACTTGTCCTGACATGACATAATTTACAGAGATCTCATAATCTTTATTGATTTCAGGTACCTGAGTTTCTTTGGGAAACTTATTAGTCATGTCTAGGAACTTCTTTGACAATTTGCTCTTCTAGAGCTTGACTATCTTGAATATTTGCTCATTTTCTTTTCTAGGATTTTTATCCTTGGAATCGATTAGTCTACCATGCTTCAGGCGTGCCTTAGACTCATTAGCATAGACAATTTGTCCTTCAGGGACTTTAATTCTAGTAAGAGCATTGCAACTAGTATGTGAGATCTAGTCATCTCTTTTTTGGATCAAAAATATATTTAGAAACTAATTTGTAATATTTTGCAATATTCAGGCATATGACTAGCACGATATATTAGCGCATTTATTACACTAAGATATGGTACTTCAGGACCTATAAGTTATTCATAATTTTTCAAATGGAAAATTGGTCATCTTCTTATCAAGTGACCTAATAGCCATTAGCAATCCACAAAACATCATTTTAATAACTTACCCATATATGTGGATTCATAGACAAAATTCCATTTATAAAAATGCTCGATCTTTCCGGCCAAGACAACTTTATATTCCTAATGTCTTTCATCTCAAACTCTTCCTTTAAGGAAACGTGATAGGCTTTTTCACAAGTGTATGAAATCGCAAACAAGTAATAAAGAGTGAGTAGAGTATAGTCCCACGAAGATTATATACCAAGTACTAAAATTGTGTTAACCTATTATTATTAAACAACAATAAAGAGAATGTATATGAAAATAAAAGAATTAAGTAAAAACACTAAGACATGTGATCAAGCAAGAAGTTGTCGAAAAGAAATCAAGGTTTAAAAGAATTTATTGTGTCCTTGACCACATCCTCTAACGGAAAGGGAATTATATTATTGCATGGATATAAGTGTTGTCTTGATTGATGTAGCAGTATATTTGGTTGGTGGACCTCTTCTGGTTACATTTATAGTGATAAAAGTGGATCTTATGTATTTTCCTCGTTTGGAGAAAATTGTAAAAATCTATAATTTGTCCATGAAGTTCCTCCTTTGAAATAGGGTGATTCTCTTGCTCGGATGGCTGTAGTAATTTCTTTAATTCAGGGCCAACTCCATTAAGAATATAAATAATGAGATCATCATCTGTTAGAGGTGAATCAATGAGAGCTAACTCATACGCCACGGCTTGATACCTTTGAGGTATTTTAATAGTTTTAGAGCTATGGAGGAACTGAAAGTTTTTCTTTTAAATACAGGCCCACGATTGGGATTTGTAAGCAAAAAGATGAGCTAATTTTTGCCATGCCACATGAGGTGTTTTTGAGTCTGAGATGAGAGAGATCAACGATTCAAAAACTGAGGGCGAGATTACATGAAGGATGAGGTTGTCTTGTCAAAGCCATAGATTATGGAGTGGAGTGGGTTTTGTTGCAATTTCAGTTATAATGGTGGATGAGGGATATGGAGTGAGTCATCTATATAGCCCAGAAGATCAATCCAATAAGAAGAGTAACAAATTGTGCACTCTATGATGTATAGTTATTGGAGGTCAGTTTGAGAGGAAGTTGGTTGGCTGCATTGATGGAGATAAGTTTATCTTTGATGTGAGGGAAATATTGTTGGACATATTTCTGGGTGATTGGGAATGATAGTGGAGTTTTCTTGTGGGGTATTAACCTTTTTTTTATTTTTTACTTATTAGAGTATAGATGCTCTATACCATGAAAACCTCTATGTTTTTCAGTCACAATGCTGCAGGAATTTATAGAGTGTACAAGTCAATGAGAAGCATGATTATAGAGATATTAACAAGATGAATATGTAAACAAATCAAGTTACAACTGTACATAGACATTTTCGCTCTATAGGTTACTGATTGTATGGATATTCTATAACTGGGTGCCTGCAAATATTTCTCTATAACTGAATGCTATAATTTCTCCTTAACATGGAAATTAAAAATTACACCATCTTTGCATTTTTGCCAGTAGAAGAATGAGACCACTTCTCCTACACTATTTGACTTCACGTAAGACATAACCACATATCCTTTATTACATCATCAATTTTGAGCATCAACTTTTGTAAAAATCCCTCTAAAATGAATATCATACAAAAGCATCATTATATATTGTAAAAATAATTATCGAGAGATGAAAAGGAAAATGGACATTTATTTTCTAATTCTCACTTGTGCAAGAAAGATTAATTGATAGAAAACGAGAAAGAAAGGAAGATTAACGATTACAATCAATATGATAGAAAAAATTACATAAACTTTAATAAAGAAGGAGAGGATGATTGGTTATATGTTACAAATCTATAGAATCTCATATATTGCACAAAAGTCATAAATTCCCCTAACAACAATAAATTTTCCCTGATTCATGCATAAGTTATCATTAAAGAAGAGGAGAGAAATTGGGAGAAGGGAGCCATATTTTCTATTCAAAAGTTACAAATTTTTTCAAATAAGTAAAATGTAAATACTAAATTAACATTAGAGAGTCTCACTCTCTTAAGGAAGCGCCACATCAACAATTACAGAAAAACAATGATTCTCCGTTGTATATATGATGCTACTTGATAATAGGAGTGTTTTGTGAATACCAACTCACCTATGTGCCTAAGTGATGTATTCATATAGTTTTATATATATCACCTAGGCTCCTAGATGAGTGGGTATTTGCAATGTACTCCTCCTATCAAAGTGTACATGTGTATATGCGTGTCTATGGAGGGTGGAGGGGGTTGGGGTTGCATTTGAATTAGCTATATCAACGGTCCCGTTGAAAGTGGAATGGTGATGGGGATGTGATCGATCGATGGTGCGATAGTACTTTCAACTCTTCAAGTCTGATGAAGATGCCTTATTATGGGTTGGCCCTTGTTTATCCTTGTCATTTTTTAATTTGAGATGTTAAAGCTCAATTCAGCTCGATTCAGTTTGTAGCCTACAAATCTATAGATATAGAAATTTTGAAGATAATAAATCTTCTTAGACAAATAGCGTTAATCTTAACACTAAAGGAATACATTGATTTTAAGTTTTCATAATATTTGGAATAAAGTTATTCAAATAGATTAATTATTTTGTTTCAAATTGTAAATGATTAGTTTGTTCCAAATTTCATTTATAATTATTAAAATGCTTAAAATTATTATGAGTTATATAATATCTAACTTAAAAAAAAAAAGTTGTTGGTTGCCTAGTGGATTATAGTATACAAATTCATCACATGGAATGATATCAACATAGTTTGACATAAAGAGCATACATATTTTTTATTTCCTTTATTAAATTCTTGGTATTCTTCTCTCTTTTATTCTAATGAGCTATCCAAATATATATATATCTATAGATCATCCAAATGAGTGATATGATATTTGATTTTCCAAACAAGAATGACAGCACTAGTTAAAAAAAAAAAAAAAAAAAAAAAAAAAAAAAAAAAAAAAAAAGGGAAAGAAGAACAAGAATAGGTTCATTTTCATATGCCCTAAAAATGGTCTTACTAGTGAATGAAAGCTAATCCATGAGCTGGGTTCTAAATAAATGGCCAAGTGTTCATAAAAAATTCCTCTATTGAATTTCCTTGAAGTTTCAAAGCAAGTGCCAAGTGCTAGTCTTTTTTCCTTCATTCCTTTCCTTTTCAAATTCTTTATAAATAGAATTTATTTACTCAATTTGAAATTTAACTTTTGAGAATGTAGTTTCTTTATTTATAAATTTTCTAATTTTAGGTCAGACATTGATGTTTTCTTTTTACCAAACTTGAAAGATAAATTTATTATAATCTATCAAATATAATTTAGTGATAGTGCATTTTTCGACTGAAAATAAAAAAATTTATGATTTTTGTTTTGATGTTATTTGTGTTAGAAATTAAAATGGTGAAGGCGAAGGATTATTTGAAGAAGTAGGGAGAAAGATGCCGTATGGACTTTTAGGGTGGAGAGAATTTCTCGGAATCCTGTAAAGCCAAAAGAGAGAAATTTTGTTTGAGTGCGATTTTGTTTTTTTAAATGATTGTTGAAGTGAATATATACATCACTTTATCTCAACGAATAAATTTTATTTCATAAAAGAAAAAATAAAATAAAATTCTAAATAATTATAATAATAAAAGAGTTCGGAATCCTTCTTTCTCGGTAACCAAACAAGAATACAAAGTGGTTCTAGGTTGAACTTTAACCAAAAATGAAAAAAGATCATATCCAGCCATGCATGGATTATTAGCTAATGATGACAGATCAATCAAACTTTATAGTACTCTAACTAATCAACAACCCTCCTTTTTTTTTTTCTTTTTTTTTTTTGTGTGTTAGGAACTTAAAAAAGAGCTGTAAGAATATAAAAAATAAAATGGAGGCTTATATGCCTGGGATAATACATGTATCAAAGTTTTAAGTGGTGCTTGATTAATTAGATTTTTTTAAACGGATACGAGACTGGTTATCTCATTTAAGTATTAAAAAAAATTTAATCTTTTCTTACGCATGTCTTATCATGTAATTTTTTTATACTTTTCATGAATTAACTGTCATGTATGTGGAAATAAAATTTTGATTTGAATGTCTTTAATGGTTCCATGATTATTGTTATGAAATTTTAAGAATTGAAGAAGTAAAAAGTTGTAAATGGGTCTCGAAAACTTTTGATAATTATAAGTTTTTTCAAATGTTAGAAAAATTAAAAAAAAAAAGGAAAAGAAGACTCTTCTAGTTTTTTTTTCTCCCAAATATATAAATTATCTAGTAGAAGCCATGCATCAAAATTAGACATAAAAAATTTTTAAGGTATAACCAGAAGAAAAAGAAAAAGAAAAATAGTATCAGGCACTCTAATGTTAAAATTTGAGTAGTCTAATTTTAAAATTAAAATGGTTTAAAATTTGAGTATGCCTAATATTTTCTTTAATTTCTTAAATTTTTAATATATTGAAAATTCTTAAAAGAAACTGTCAGTTTATTCTCATTTTCTTTTGATATTAGGCTGATTCAAGCACTTGTTGATTTTTTTTTTCTACATTTTACAAAAATAAATTTATTGGACAAAAAAAATAAAAATTGGTAGAAGTAAAATAATTTTTGACTTTGTTTTATTTGTTTTAAGAAAAAAGATTAGGTTTATATATGAGTAAATTTACATAAAAAAGGGAAAAAAAATTCATACATTTCATAAGAATTGTTATAGTAATATTGGTATTAAGTTATGATTGGTGGGATCTAGACCATCAGAAATTGTAAACCACAAGTCCATGACTTTTTCTAAATTTTCAGGAGCACAATAATGTCTTGTTCAAATATAACTTTGGTCATGATGGGAAAAACATGCCCTAACAGTAGGATTAGACCATTTGTGGGGGTCCCAATTGCAAAAGTATTTCTGCTCTCTTGTGCCCCAAGAGGAGTTATAATGCCCTTCTTGCATTGTTTTTTACGTTTCTAGGACAGATTCCTCGTGCCTCTAATTCCCACCACTTCCTCTTACAATGCTTTCAATTCTTTTTTTCTCTAATCATTCTATCAATACTAATAATTGTGTTTTTTTATTTTCAATACTAATGTAATTATACATTTTCTTTTTCAATAAATATAAATTAGTAATATGATCGGAGGCTTCAACTTCAATCCTGTTCCATCAACGTTATTTTTTATAGTTTTCGATAAGATAACATTTGAACTAGCTCTTAAAAATTAAAACTATTAAAACTATTGAAATTTAAACGCTACTAAAACAGCTTATAAGCTACCGTAGTTTTACCTAATAGGCTATAAAGCATGAGTGACTTATTAGGCCAAATGCTCAATTACCAATACTCATAATTATGTTTGGTTAACAAGTAATTATAACATTAACACCCACATGATCCCATCACAAGTCTTGTCTTTCGGCTTTTCTCCTAATTTCTCTTTAACCCTTTTTAAAGTTTAAATCATACCCACTTTTTCTTTTGCTCTCTTGTTGATGCAACTTCAACAAAAATTGCTAGAGCTTTCACTTTACTCTTGTTCTTAACTTTTAAGATAAACATTATAACAACACTTAATTAATATCCATTTTTATTTTTCTAATTGAGGATTAAGGGAGAACTTAGGAGAATTCTATATATTGAGTACTGAGATTTGACCAAGAACTTAAAAAAGGAGTAATGGGTTGCATTAAATTTTAGTGGCCCTTACTTCCCAAATGACATTAAATTTTGTATTAAAGGATGTAACATGCACACCATCACTAATTAATTAAAATATTCACACTTGTAGTTTAATTATTGTACCATCTTTTAATTTTTAATTTCAAGCGTAAAGAGTCAATATTCATATTTGGGAAAAAGAAAGGCAAATCTCTATTGCTCAAATCAAATTATGCTTGCTTTTAATCATAGGGTGTGTTGGGGAGGAGGAGTTGGTAGGGTCTAAAGACTCAATTTATGTAGTGGGGTCCAAAATTCACTATCATACTCCTCATGCCAAGCCAATGCTCCCCCACATATAATCTGCAGTAGCAAAAATAATCACACTATAACAAAGTTTTGTCCCATCAAAATAGTACCCAACAAATCTTCTTTTAGGTTCCTCTTTGTTTAACTGTCCTAAAAAAAAAAAATTCAAAACACTTGGCTACTATTTACTGTGCCCATTAATATTTTAATCCCCCACTTTCTACAGTAAAATCCCATTAAATGTCTTTATTTATAGTTTTTTTTTTTTTATTATTCCTTGTAGCCTTTATATTAATCACTGAAGCCAAGGCAAGAAATTAAAGGCAAAAGCATGATCATTTCACAAAATTGTTATGGTATTTAGACCAGGTCCAAACAGCTTTTTTCTATGCCTTTCTTTTCTTTAACCTCTTTTGAATTTTTAATATTATTTGATATGAACTGTCAAAAGTGATTAAATAAAGAACCCTTGAAGGTTTCTGCCTCAATCTTCCATTCTTTTACTTTTTTATAAACTAATTTATATTTTATAAGAATGAGATGCAGATTTTAAGGTGAGATTGATTCTTGTTAAATACAAAACATTTGCATTTTTACTTCATTGTGCCTTTCTGTTTATCTTTCTTTTTATGTAATACAATAAATATGAATTTTCTTCTTTGTAGAAAATTTAAGAGAGAGGCAGCTCAAAAAGCAACCTAACTTGGTCTAGCTCTTAACTTAAATAACTTTTGTTTCTTTTTAGTATTGTCCAAAAGAGAGAAAGAAAGAAAAGAAGGAAAAAAACCCATCTCTCCAAAATCTTCTTCAGATCTCTCCTATCTCTTGCTCTGTCCATATTATCAAGAACCCAATTGCAGTTTTCCATATATCATTAAATCAAGAAATATTTTCTTGTTCTTTACAATGAGAGATATAGTATCTTGTTTTAGTGAAAATGCCATAAATGTGTCTAATTCTTCTTGTTCTAGCTATTCAAACAATGCTTGTATTTCTCCCAGCTTCATCCCATCTGTTAAAAATGCAGTTTCTAGCTTTACAAGATCATTCTCTCTACTCATAAACAAATCTTGGTCTCAGTCACTTGGTGCAGAATCATACAACTCAAGGCCTTACTATAAACTTTGGCAATCGAGATTCTTCAACAACATCTTTCAAGCTTAATACCAACACAAGACTCTTCAGAAAGAAAAAGGGCAGCAAAGTTATCGAATCCGAAAATTTGAAGGTTGAAATCTTTTGGGATCTCTCTTCTGCTAAATATGATACAGGACCTGTTCCTGTTGAAGGATTTTATGTCTTAGTTATGGTTTGATAATGAAATAGGCCTTGTTCTTGGTGATATAGAAGGAGAGACTATAACCAAGAAGCTCAAAACTAGCACACCAGTAGCTAAAGCAAGTCTTATTTCAAAACAGGAGCATTGTTCAGGAAATAGTACTTTATATGCAACCAAGGCACAATTTTGTGAAACAGGAATTCTACATGATATTTTGATTAAATGTAGTGGAGAAAATGAAGGGCTAAAGTACCCCAGTTTTATCAGTGTGTATTGATAATAAGATGGTGATCAGAGTAAAGAGGCTGCAATGGAATTTCAGAGGGAACCAAACAATTTTTGTTGATGGATTGCTTGTTGATCTCATGTGGGATGTGCATAATTGGTTTTATAGTCCTGGTTCTGGTTCTGCTGTTTTTATGTTTAGGACAAGGAGTGGAATGGATAGCAGGCTTTGGTTGGAGGAGAAATTGGTGCAAAAGATGAAGAAAGAATTGAATTCTCTTTGTTGATTTATGCCTGTAAGAGCTCTTGAAGGGGGAAAAGAAAAAAAACAAACTGACTTTTGTTTTGTTTATCTCTTGATTCTTGTTTCTCTTCTTTCACTCTCTTTATCTGATTTTAATGTTTGTTTCTTATTTCTATTTGTTCCCTTTCTGCTTGAAAGGCATAGAGACTTAATTAGCATTCTTTTGATCACTTGAGTAATAATTTAGCTGTTTAGTTGCTGATTTGTGAATTGATATACTACAAAATTAATTATTGGTTCTGATTTTAATCTTTGTCTTCTTTTTCCTCTGTTTCTTCCCTTAGACACCTAATTTTTCTGTTTTTTGCATTGACATTTTACCAAATTATATGATGTCTTAAATATTTATTTTAGGAGAATATATCTATGTGAATGGGAAAAATTGGGGAGGTTCAAAATTATTTGAAAAGGTACAACCAAATGTGCTTTTAGTGAAAATTTTGCTAAAAGGGCAATAGGAGATGTTGAAAGACTTTGAATGAACACTGCTTTTGGCCTTAAAAGGACAAAATAAAGTTGAATCACATGATGATGATCAATGCCTTGAAACCTTCTCTGTAATTTCCAATTCTGCTTCAATTAAGAGGGTAAATAAGCAATTTCTTTAAAAAGATTTAAGTATGTTGTGTTATGTTTGAAGCAATTATGAACAATTGAAGCTCCCTTATTAAACCAAGTTTGAGCAAGCTTGTGAACTTGCACCTGACATGATTCAATTTCAATCAAGGGTCCTTAAATCTTATTGTCTTCATTCAGAGGTAAATTTGGTGCACCGTTTAGGTTTCTTTGTACCTCTATGGTCCCCTCATTATCATTCAAGTTACAAATTTTGGACCACTATAAAACCAATAGCTTGCCAAGGACAGACAGAACTGCAGTGAATCAACTGTAGACTTGCACTTCTAAACTTGTAGACATATATTTTTTTTTCTGTAGTCTCTGATTCAATTTATTTCACACTCACAGGATACAATGTTTATGTATTTTCCCCTAAACTCACTACAAGTTATATCTTAGGTTGCTCTCTACACTTTGTATTGTAGGATTCAATTTATAAAGAAAATTGGAAAGTTTGATACTTTTTCAAATCGAAATGCAGTTTATGGATATGTCTGTTATCGTTGTAGAACATCAATGTTTGAGTTCCATCATGAAAGATTCAAAATAATAGGAAAAAATAATTTAAATGAGGGCAAAAAAATAAAATTCGATGCAGAAAATTTAAATTAATCATAATTATATACATTAAAATATAAAAAACTATAGACTAAAATATCAGGAGATTGAAATGTGGCTAAGAAAATGAAATGTAGCTGTAGAGTTACAAGTGCACTTATGATAAGATTAGAACATGATTTCACAGCTTTGATGATACTGACTAATCATTGTAAACTTATCATCAAAGTCATCAAAAATAATCTAGCAGATTATCAGTTTTAGCATTTTGATTAACCGTCAAAGTTTTAAAAAATTATAATTGGGATAATAGTTTAGCGGATCAGTGCATAAAGTTGAGATTTAAATATTTGATACTATTTTTCTTTTTTAAATTATGATATATAAAAATGTATTGAGAATCATATATGGTAGCATTTGAATAAAAATGATTCATATTTTTTTTAGTGTAAACTACCACTATCGGACCCATCACTAAAGACCACTTAAATTCATTTGGAATTTAGTCACACTTAAGATGGCTCAGAATTTAGTCACTGTTAATACTCTTTGTCCCTTTTTATAGATGCATTCAGTAGAAATTGAACTCTAAAACTCTTCCTACATACCTAATTTGCGTTGTTAATTGAACTCTTCCTATTATGCATAATAGCAGTAGAAGGTCGAAAGTAAGAGATTGAATATGATACTCCCTGAAATGTTGTTGTCTTAGTATTAGAAGGTAAACACTGTTAACAGAGAAATTGAGGCACCTTTTATTATACGACAGGTCTAAAAGAAAGACAGGCTTTTGACTAGAAAATTTTACTGTGGCAGCCATCATTGGTCAATTAAAGAAAATGTACCAAAATTCATAGTTAGGTGTTGTAGCACAATTGCATAAATGTGGACAAATTCAGAGAATTTCTTCTCATTTATTCAACTTCTAGACAAGCCAATGAAATTCCATCATCACTTACTTCCCAAAAAACATGGCAAAAGAGAAAATTTTGGAAAGGCAAAGGTTATCACTCAAGTATGTTAGGTATTTGTAGACCTTAATAATAATAATAATAATAATAATAATAATAATATTGTATCTTTCATTTCAGAAAGAAATTTCAAACTTAGGCCTTTCATTCAATATTTATTAAATTTATAAATTCAAAAATTAAAATTGATGATAAAAATAGCAACCTAATGATTCGATATCGATATATAATATAGAAAATGAAGGATTATATATGTTTTAATAATTATTTCCTTATAAAAAATTTTTGCACTGAAGTTAGGAAACGTAGAGAAGGTGCCGGTCAACCCCATGGCATATACAGAAATGTAGTTCGAACCCACCTTAGACGTTGAGAGTTGATAGACGATCACTCACGCCTATCTTCCAACAATTGGAATGGACCACTCTCTTTCCTAGTTTGATGAAAGGCCACCATCATTCTTTTTTTCTTTTTTACCCATGCATTCATTCCTTTTCCTACAAGGAACCATCACCCATTTTTCTTAGACATTTCATCAATAGATATTGTTTTTTCTTGGGTATCGTTTAATGATTTTTGTTCCTAAAGTAATAGAAAAATAATGAGTTTAAGTTTTTTTTTTTTTAAATTATGAGCCACCGAAGTTGATATTAAGGTGGTTGCGTTTGCCTACTTATTTGCTTCATATCTCTTTCTTTCTTTCTTTCTTTTGAAGCGAATCCTTAACATCCCTTTCATGCTCGTCCAATTCAAACAATAAAGTCTATTGAGTTTGTATTCTCCAGATTAGAGAACTGATCATTTCTAATGATTTGCTGTCAAGTAGGCAAACAGCATTACTGCATCACTTGCTAGACAAAGCCCATCAATGTGGGCCTTAATGGGCCTAATGGGTTTTTCTTATTTCCCTATGCAAAAGTCATTATTGCAACACATAACCTTTTTTCAAAGGAAAAGGTTGTTAATTTGAAAAATTCAATGATTGAAGTACTAACTCAATGACTCAATAGTTCTATTTAGAAATCGACATAAATAATTAAGAGGTTATATTGCTCAAAACTTGAATTAGTCCTAGGATATATTGTATCGACAAATCTTTTAAGATGAATGAAATTTTCAATTCTGAGGTAAATTTTATTTTTAAATGATTTTTATTTGCAATACAAATTTAGGTTCACTGTGAATTTAAATGTACATCTATCAAATAGATGTCAAGAAATTTTAAATTTGTTGTTGGGTTGATTTGATTTAAACCTTACTTTTACTAATTTAGAGGTGGAATGGATTGCCCATATGGTATTTTGGCTAATATGATATGATATGGCTTGGTTTTTGAATGTAAATTTTGTGATCTTTTATTTGCCTGTTTTGAAGGGAACAAAAAATATCCGAGGAAACAGTCTAGTAACACAGATGGCGCAGACATGACCAAGAAGTTGCAAATCCACCATAATTGTTGCAAAGCTTTTAGAATGACCACATATCCTCGTCTTCCTCCTCTTCTTAGCTCTCTTCCTCCCTTCTATATCTCAAGAGCAATCTTGGATTTCTAATTAATTGTTCTCTGTTTCTCAAAACTAAACAAACAATAAAGATCAATCATGTCTTGCTTTAAGGGAAAGTATCATGGTGATTACTTTTCTTTTTCTTTGCAGCCATTCCCTTCATGGGTTTTGATTGTTCGTCTTAAATGATTTAATTTTTTTATTATCTTTATATCCATAGTTTTCAATTCTAATTATGTATCAAGAAGAACAATGGGAAACTGAGTGAGGATCCTATTCCTTGGTTAATGGATTCTTAGTTTTAAAGTAGTGTTAGAGGAACTTAATTAAGAGTATTGCTACTTGGAAAGAATCATTCAAATTTTTTACTATTTGCTTTGATGTTATCTGCATGACCATAGAAATCAAATTTCCTAGGAGGATTTGATGCTGGGTTAGAATGTGATATACAGTTCTTCACAATTATTAACAGCAAGTTTTTAATTTTTAAAAGAATATATTTTTCTAATATTCTCCCTTTGGACTCTGCTGAAACTCGTGCTAAAAAGTTGGTTTGAACTTCAAAATGTTTGTGCAGATGAATTGATTGCCAATGCTGCTTATATTGGCACTCCCGGAAAGGGAATTCTTGCAGCAGATGAATCAACAGGCACAATAGGCAAGCGTCTAGCTGCCATCAATGTCGAGAATAATGAGCCCAACAGGCGTGCTTATCGCGAGCTCCTCTTCTGTGCTCCAGACGTCCTCCAATATCTCAGTGGTGTAATCCTTTTTGAGGAAACACTTTACCAGAAATGCGCTGATGGTAAGAGCTTTGTTGATGTTCTCAAGAAAGGAGGGGTTCTTCCTGGAATCAAAGTTGACAAGGGCATCGTTGAGCTTGCTGGAACTAAGGGTGAAACATCAACTCTTGGTCTTGATGGCCTAGCTGAGCGCTGCCAGAAGTACTATGAAGCTGGTGCTCGATTTGCTAAATGGCGAGCTGTTCTAAAGATTGGTCCAACTGAACCATCTCAGCTTTCTATTAATGAGAATGCAAATGGCTTGGCACGCTATGCTAGTATATGCCAGGAGAATGGCTTAGTACCTATTGTTGAGCCAGAGATTTTGGTGGATGGATCCCATAATATTGATTGCTGTGCAGACGTGACCGAACGTGTTCTTGCAGCTTGCTATAAAGCACTAAATGATCACCATGTCCTTCTTGAGGGAACTCTTTTGAAGCCAAACATGGTGACCCCAGGCTCAGATTGCGCGAAAGTTTCACATGAGATGGTGGCCGAGTATACAGTCAGGGCTTTGCAGCGAACCGTTCCTCCTGCTGTTCCTGCTGTTGTATTCCTTTCTGGTGGACAGAGTGAGGAGGAAGCCACTCGCAATTTGAATGCAATGAACCAACTCAAAGGCAAAAAACCTTGGTCTCTTACTTTCTCTTTTGGCCGTGCTCTTCAGCAGAGCACTCTCAAGGCATGGGCAGGAAAGGAGGAAAATATAAAGAAGGCACAGGCTGCTTTGCTTGTGAGATGCAAAGCTAATTCAGAAGCTACTTTAGGTACTTACAAGGGTGATGCTAACCTGGGAGAGGGTGCTGCAGAGAGCCTCCATGTGAAGGATTACAAATACTGAGCCCTGCAAGAAGGTGATTTGGAGGTTCTTCATGTGAAGAACCAACACTAAATCCATTCCTACTCTATTTTAATGAGTTAGGAGAGATATTTAAAGAACTAGTTTTTCTTTCTATTTGCTTTTGTGATTGTAATGATCCTCTGGTGAACCATGTTGAGAAAATGTCTCATAAAATGATTTGCCAGATTTTGCCTACAGATTTTTCAGTTTAATAATCTCTAAATTGATGATTTTGAATCATTCTGTAGATGGAGATTTACTTATAATATTAAAGAATCGTAATCTTCCTTTTTCCTGTCATTGTTCAATTTATTCCTACTCTTTTCAATAGAAATTTCAACCTTCTTGTTAAATTCAAGTTGCTCACCGGTGAACTTTTAATGTCATTCCAGGCTAAGGATATGGTTTGAATGCACAAATTTCAACATTTGGATTCTTTTTGTTGGATGTTATTTTCACTCCCATAATGTGTTTCAGTTCTCTCAATAATTTTGCTAAGCCTGTGTGTGTCTGTCCCACTGTAGCTATCAGCTCTGTCATGATTATTTTTGTTTGTATGCCTTTTTGGATGCTTTTATTTTGTAGACATTTTCCTTTAGTTGGTACCTGGACTTATTAATGTTAATGATTGGGAAGGTTGATGGCAACTGGCTACTGGCAAGGAAAAGAGCTAGACCTATTCATGGCCGGGCTTGAGCTTGGGAAATGGCAAAGGCCCAGACGCTGCACCCACAATTTTCAATACAAATTAAAGCCCGTTTCTCGGCACACGAACAGGCATCCCTTGTGTGTTCAAAGAACAGTGGTCGATGGATCCATCATTAGCTATGAACTATTAAAGAGAGAAAAATTGGTAAACCTAGAACTAGAATTTGGATTGGATTTCTGATACAACATTAATGAGAATTGAAAAAAGCAACAAATATTTGGTATAAGCTCAGTATTTTAGTTTCTTGTATCAAAAGTCCGTGAAGGAAACAAAGATTACAATGAAAGAAAGTACAGAGATGAGTACATTGTTACCGAATTGCTTGACTGATCCAGCTATAGAAATGACCTTGTCTTCTGCAAAAGAACCATAAACCACCAAACTTACATAAACTGCAGAAAGAATAAATCAAAATAAAAAGTGAAAAATTTTGAGAGATTTATGCACTTACTACACTCTTTAGGATGACATATACACCTCAGTCCAACTCCACAATTTCCATTAGGCTTTTGGCATTCGTTGCAGATATCTGGCACATGATCAGGAATGTCGAAAGATATCCTGCTCCCTAACTCATATTCACTGTAGTCATCATCTTTCGAAGAACTTCTGTACACCAGTCTGTAATGCGAACAATTCAAATCTTTTGGATGAAAACCCCCGTCAAGCTTTTCAATGTCGTTGACTAGTAAACATGAGTAAGGGACTTCAAGTTCTTGCTCTTGATTTTGAGAAGAAGCTGCAAAAGCCTTCAAGCGACTGCAGTTACCTATAAAAGATGTCCCTGGATGATTTTTGCTTGAGCAGTTGAAGAGAAGAAGTGAGTTTGGCGTTAGAGGAGTAGGAAAACCAGCTAATAGAAGAGCAGGAGAGATAAAATGTTGTGAAGAAGAGCGAGAAGGGTGAGAAATGGTTAATGTTTTAGTTGTGTAGTTGACTGAAGAAACTGGAAAAAGACCAAGAGAGGTTCTGAAGTACAACTTATGAGATCTGCATAGCATCGAGTGATTTAAAAGGGATGAAACAGTTGAATTAGAACTGATAAATGGAATCTGAATTGGGATTTTTCCGCATAAGATTGAAGATGTGTGTTGGGACAGACAAGTGATGAAGAAGAGATTGAGGATTAGAAGCTGGAGAGAACCTAAAAATTTGAGTTTCTTGAAGGTATGCATTTCCTTTCCTTTTTCTTTTTTGATCTTCCAAATGGTAAAGAAAATTTCTAAGGTTCTTGGGCTTGGTGGTCAGAATAGATGATAAAGAATCTACTTTAATCTTGCAAGGGATATAACTTTCTGCCTGGTTTTTTCATATTCTCTTCTGGCAATGATCTTTGACAATCAAAATAACCATACTTCCATATCTTTTTTCTTTTTCTTTCTTTCTTTTAGTATTATTACTATTATTTCTTCCTTTCGTTATTCTTTTCTTCTTCTTATTATTATTTTTTGGGGTATGAATTTATAATGCCACAAAAACCTTTTATTTTATTCTGCTATTCCACTTTGCCAGTACTTTTACTATCCTTTATTTAGATTCTGTATGTTTCATCCTTTTCTCTCACTATTCTTAGTAACTTATGATATCTCACTGACTGATGGGTCATTAGACCATATGTTTGGTCACCTCTCATTTATAAGCCCATATTTTATATATATCAAAATTTTATTTTCGCATATTATCTTTACTTAGTTATTTGCATGTTTTTGTTGAGAAATTAATAAAGATTGAGGCAGACAAAGATATAAGATTTTAGGTATACAAAGGTGAATTTTTTTTTTCTCTCGATAAATGCATTTTCCAGATATTGAATTTGTATTTTCAGCCTTACAGGAATTGAGTTCACTTGCTGTACCAACTTACCCCTAACCAACACATTGTTGGTCAAGAACATATGTATTCTAATTATACAGTTGTAAGCAGCGTATGCACATGAACTTATTGAATCATTTAAGTAGAGACAATTATGATTTGATCACATAGTCGTGATTTCGTCGACATAATGCACACGAACTTAGTGAATCATTTTGTTTGTCGACAAGTGGAAATACTAATGGACACATCAAATCTCATAGTAGGTAGTCTGTCTATTCATTAAAAAAGCAAAATGATGATCATAAAATAAGAAAACATTTCAGTGGTACAAGATTTGATGCTGAAATTGCATGGAGAGTCACAGAAATTAAAATAGCCAGCCACAAACAATTATACGTACAAAACTAACATATATAATTAATAATAGACACTCGCACATATATCATAAGAAACAACCAAATACTAGTTCTTTTTATTATTGTCATTATCTCTAGATCTTATTAGATCATGCAGGTGGTTTGATCTGAACAGATGGGAAACTAAGCACCACAATTTTCTCAATAGCAGCTGAGAATGTAGCAGAATATTCAACATGACTGGGATGGGTTTGCAATGCAGTGTGGTCTTCTTTCTTCTCAAATGTCATTGTGAAGGCATGAGTGAAGCCTTGAGTTAGCATCTCTGGCCCTTCCAAATCCTGTCCCCTGCTAATAGAAAATAAAAATATGAAGCACTTCACATGTTATTTATTGGTATTTGACAGAAAACCCTCAGAAAAACTAGCCATTAAGATGGAAAGAGCCCAAAATCTACCTCAGGCTAAAGGTATTTATCCCTGTCATGCTCTCTATGTTACTGATATGAGATATTCGGACCATAGTGGGATCTTTCAGTAACCTTATATAGTATATATTGATATGAGAATGCATGCTTCACAAATTAAGAAACCTAATCTTTATCCTGTTATTGATTTAACTATGAAGGTTTAGAATAAGCATGTAATGAAGGACTTACCATTCAAAGGACTTGACAAGATCAATCTCAGAAACAAGTTTCCCTTCCTTTCATAATCTCCTCCACCACAACACCTTCCTTAAACTTAACAATCACTAAATTCTTGAACCCTGCCATGGTAGCTGGACTATTACATACATGAACCAGAAATATGTGACTAAACCCTAGTATATATACAAGAAAAAGAAAGTGAAAGACACTTATTGTTCATGTGTCAACTTCCACAGTCCTACCTGTCTAGTGTCCACTGTCATACCCAATGAGACATTTCACACACTTCCTTTATGTTGTTAGCAAAATTTTTTTTTAAAAAAGACCCTTTCTTGGACAGAGTCGGCAGCTTAATATATGGGAATGGTACAATACATTGCATGGAGTATAGACCCACTAGACAGCAACTTCATTGCTCCACCTCACAGTAAAATTTGTCCTCATCACCATTGTCTCGTAATCTTTGCTTTTGCACATGAAAATGGGGTCCTTTGAATGGGTAGTGCTATATATAATTTCTTGAAATTTGAATTCTCAGGGGGGAGGTTGGTCCCTTTTATTTTTCATAGATGTTATCATAACATGACAGGCCTTATAATTTTTATTTTCCCATCAATATATGTATAGAATGAAATAGGAAGGGTACTTTTGCTTCAACAGTAGCTTTTCCTTCTCCTCTCTGAATTCTAGACTAAAATTAATACTCATTACTGGACTTTTCTCCATGTCCTTCCCATGTGCTTCAAGATTATTTATTGGACTTTATTACATGGATGGCATGTCTCTGCTTATCTTTAAGGAATCTTTATTTTAAAGCCTGTTTCACAAAAGAAATCCAAGTTGTGAGGTTATTATCATTTGTATTATCATGATATATATATTGGGTCATTTTTTTTTATTTATTTTTTTGTTATTTTTCTTTTAAATTTGATAATAAATTATCATTTAAATTAAAAAATAACCATTATACTCTGGGACAAAGCCATAAATTTATAAATTAGGTAAGCAAATACCTAAGCTCTAAATTGAAATAGAAAATAGTCATGAGTGTTTTAGATTCTCTTAGACAAGATTAGCTGTTTTGATAGCTTTTAACTGTTTTAGTTGCGTTTAGCTGCTAGCTGTTTTAGTAACTTTTCATATAATACTAAGATTATATTCGACAATAATTTTTTAAGTAGATTTTAGTGTTTCGATCAGTTAAGGTGCTAAATGCTAACATTTAGCTTTTAATATTTTATGAAACACTATTCAAAAATTAACAGCTAAGGCTACTAAAATAGCTACAAAATAATTAATTTTGCCGAAAAACTCTAAAAAGTTAAATTATAAAACATAGCTGTTCGCGGATACAATTTTAAAATATTGCAGGTCTTGGGTTAAACATATGGGACCCTCTAGCTTTGACTATGTTCATATTATTACTTTGAAAAACTCTGGTCGAAGTTAAGCAGCATATTCATTTTGCAATTGAGATGATTTTTGATAGTAATTGCCTTTTACATATCAATTAGACGTATGATTATTAATTTGCCAACTAATTGCACTCCAAACTTTGTCTAATAGCTTTTGGCTATAACCTTATTAAGTCAATTCAAAAGATTGTTTAGATTCTCAGCTAAAGCTATGGACATTTGCTTTTTAAAACTTTAGAACCAAATTGTTAGAACTTGGCCAATGTTCAATTCAATTGCTTTGAAGTCCCATTTCTTCAAACTTTTGGATACTTTATGAGCTGTTTAGTCTCGTATCCGTTTTACCGGTCCACGGTAAATTCAATTTATTTTCATTCATCTTTGGGGGCAAAGAGACTCACTCGAAAGAATTTATATTTACAAAAAATCAAAGCAAATACCTTAAACTATAGGGATCAACCCGCAAGTACTCTCTGTTATTGAAATGCCCCATTCAGGTTCCCATTCCTTCAAACTTCGTTGACTAATTAACAAAGGGTAGTTGCCCTTTTATGGTAATCCTGAGAGATTAAAAAATTTTAACTCTCTGAAACTACTCAAACGTTGGGGACCATCTTACAAACTTAAAGTGGTCTTATATTGAATATGCTTTCAAGTACGGATTATCCAATTTATATAATTATATAAAGAAAAAAATGATGTCACTGATTTTAACCTGGATATTGATGGTGATTTACTATTAGTTCTATTTCAGTTAGAGTTGCAAGCTCAACCAGAGACATTGGCAATCCACTTTTGTAATCCTCTTTAATAATTCAATATCTTGTCTACTTATCTACCACATTTTCAAAGCTCTTGTCCAAACCATTATGAGGTTTGGATAATTGCCAATGTAGAAATTGAAAGCAACAGGTTTATTTATCAACCAAAATTCCCTGTTTTGTATTTACATTTGTTGATTAAATTGATTACTGGTGACTAGTAGCTATTTAGAGTTAATATTGATTAATCAACACATAGTTAGACACCTGAATATATTTTGGCGCTATTCCGTAAAATTAACTGCTTTATTAGCTATTAGTTATTTTGGTATCGTTTTTAAATATTTAAATAGCTAGTGGCTATTGTAGTAGTTTTTCATAAACCACTAAAAGTTAAACGTTATAAAAATTAACCTTCTATAAAACGTTATTTTAACCTTTAAAAGTTAATTCAAATACTATATTATCAAATATTATAAAAATCATTTAAAACGCTAAATGGTACTTAAAAAACTATTACTAAACACAGCTTTCATCTCTAAAAATTCAGATATTGGAAACAATTTCTCTTTCAGTGTGGATACACGGGCAAACCAAAAGGTTGACATTACTTAACATTTTAGTTTTCATTGAATTAGAAAATATTTTAAATTATTATTATTCAAAATTAAGAGATGCTAGAAATTCCTAACCTTGCTTCATTGGAGCCACTTAGTTGACAATGTTTAGTGTCACTCTTAATTGGAATTTTACTGCCATTTGGACAAAAAAGAAAAGTTCAACAGTTGCAGCTTTTTGACCTAATAAAGTGTGGTAATTTCCTTAAAATTAGACACAGAAGAATCTTGTTTAATACCCAAAAAAAGGAAAAGCTTATTATGGCCCTTTCCCAGAGGCAGAGGCATAGACTAGCATTCAATTTTTTGTGGGTTAAGTGACTCTCACTCTGTCTGGCACCAACCAGGGTAAATCAATGTTCTTTCTTTCTTTCTTTTTTTTACCTCTCCTCTGATTTGAGTAGGGGCCAACAAATTTTGGTTCTAACTCACAAACTGAACATAACATATGATAAAAAGAAAAAGTTATACAGTCATAGAAATACAACAATATTTTAAATTGTTTTAAAAATCCTTTATCACCTGTCAAATTTTTTACTGAAGAATTTTTTTTTTTATTATTAGTCATAGAAGTAAGATATGAATAATCAAAAATTGCTATTGAATGTAACGTGTCCTCTAATGGGGTGTGATATAAACATTTATGGCGTGTTTCGTATTGTAACTAAAGATATAAATGCTTAGTAAAAATTCTGATCATAAATGTCGAGCGAAAATTTTGAGTATTAATTATATGGTCAAATGACTTTTTGAGCAAATTACTAATTTGAGTAATGTCTTATAAAGTACTGTTACTTTAATTTTAAATTTATGCTTATATATGATATCTTTTAATTTATTTCGATCTATATCATATTAGTATCATATCTTATATATTTTTATAAAAATATCTCATATTTTTTATGCATAAATTATTTTTTTTAAAAAAGATGAAGATTCAATTTGATTTTTCTCATTACATCATTATAAGACATTAAAAAATAAATTTATTACAACTCACTCCTAGATTTAACAAAAAAAAAAAAAATGAAGTGATTAAATCATAAAACCCTTTTTATCTTTTACCATCGAACTTTTCACCAATTTGAATTGGATTAAACTTTATTAGAAATCAATTGGATTGGTGTTTTTAATTTTTATCGATATTCAAAAATAAATTCTATGGGTTTCAATATCAATTTAGAATCATAATCAAATCTTGAGTCTATTCAGTTGAGTAAATTCAGACGGTTTCCATTTTGGTTGAGTTTGGATTTAGGGCATAATATTATACACCCCCGAAAAGGAACTCAAAATCAAGTTTTCTCATGCACCAAAAATCACCTTGCCGACATGGGAAGGGCAAAAGCCCCTCGTGTAAGGAATAATTGGGTTGAGTACACGTCATATCTGACAGGGGCAGTTTGCCCTAAAACATTGAACAATAAGTTTGATTTTGTACAGTCAAAATTCAGAGAGAGGAGAGGTGAGTGGGGATTTATGTATAGATAGTGTTTGTAGGGTTTTGCGTAGTAGAGATTTTTAGGACACATTGGTTATGGACAATAGCTTCAGGACACTGCCTCCACCTGCAACCCCACGTTTGCCTTCTTTGGTCAATACAACTCCAACCAACACAATAATACCTTTCTTTTCCCTTGGGAAATCAAACATCACCAATGCGTTGAAAACGACGTTTCATTCCTAATAGTTAGTTGTGCGTGATTCTCGGTCTCTATTTAACAATCCAAACATATGGATTCATTGCGCTCGGATAGTTATTTTAAAATTTTAGTTATCAATCCATTTGAGTATATAAACCATTTGATTGTATATTTTTATTTGGTTACCATATATAATCAACCGAATTTATTTTAATCTAAAATAATTTATTCTTTTGAAATAACTGAATTTAAATTGAACCAAACTAATTTAATTCAGTTTGAATCTTATTACACCATTTGTTTCAGATTTAGATACCATAAAACATATTCAAATAAACTAAAACCGAGCTAATTCAGTTTAGCTCATTTTGGTTAACCGAATCCTCGACCCTACTTATAGTTTTTGGTTGTCACTCTTATGTCTATATCTCGAGCCGGACCTAATCAATTTACTTTTCATTTAGCCCAAATCCAGTTTTGCTCGAAACAAATTTGTACGAGTCTGGCCCGAACTCATAGGCAGATCCCAGTGGACTTTGGCAAGTATCCGCAAGCTTGTCCTATCACTCTCTGTCTAAGCTTGGCCCAACTAGAACTGAATTTATTGGTGGAATCCGCCTAAACAAGGGTCAGACTACTAAAAAAGATTGGTTAGACCAGAATTTTTTCTTTTGTTTTTTTTTTTAACAGTAGAGTCAGATGGGCCAGTAAGGTAGCCAGGCCCGTGATTAGGTCTTCTTGCCACAAAACAAATATTCATATGGGTCAATGGGCTTTTGGCTCAATGATAGAAATAAGGGAGAATTACTATCTAGTCCCTCGATTTTGATTAAATACTCTAGTTAATCTCTATTTTTTCCAAAACACATATTATACCCTCAAGTTTTGTCCTCGTCCACCACTTAAGTCCCTCCTTCTACCTATGAAGATTGAACTTTTAATCTTACTGAATAGAGAAGGGTGTCTAACCACTCATGTAATGAATAATTCCATCAAAAGAAAATACAACTCTTGACATGAACTTCAAATAACTTTATAATTGTCTTCCTTAGACTATATTATAAGCATAACTAGGGTTCAACTTTAAATTGAAATTGAACTGAATCGAACTAGCTAAAGTAAAAATTAAATTGTAGTCAAGGGTTCGTTATTTCAAATTGTAACTGAAATCAAATATTTAAAATTTATTTCGTTTTTTTATATTTTAAGATTAAAATTGGTAGTTCCAATTTAAAACCGTTAAAAAATAAAGAGGAAAAAAAAAAAAGAACACGTAACGTTGAATCTTAAATTTTAAGATTAATTTCAATTTTTACCGTTAAATGTAGTAAGGCACCACCAATTTAAAATTCTTTAACATAAACATAACTTGTAAATTATAAGTGGAAAAAAAACAAAATAAAGGTTGTTCCTCATTATAATGTTTTTAATTTAATTTTTTTACACTTTATAATATACATTTTTTACTTAAAAATTATGCAATATTCATATGAGGTTTAATTTGTTTTAAAGTTTCAAATAAAAATAAGATGTTTTTCTCTTTTGTTTTATTATATTTTTAATAAATTCTAAATCTATTTTTACTCTTTTAATCTTTTTAATACTGATTATTAATTTTTTTTTATTATGTATGCATGCTAGAAAATTAAATAAGGTTAAAGAAAACTTGAAAAAATTTATTAATTCCAATTTCGAACCGAAGCTAACTTAGTTAATTAATTATACTCTAAACTTTGCATATTGTTGTAGTTATCTTTCACAATTTTAATTAATGGGTGTAATTAACTTTTAAATTTCAATTTATAATATAACTTTATCAAGAAGTAAAAAATAAGACGCAATTATATTAAGTCAGAAAATGTAAAATAGAGTAAAATATGCTTAGTCTCTAAATTATATCCTAATTAACAATTCCGTTCATCTGTTTTTAAGAAATCATTATGATGTCTCTATCTTTTGCTTAAACTCACTATTAAGTTATTACTTCCATTCAGTTAACACTTTATCATTAATCAATCACACTTTCTGGACTGAATATTGCTTGTTTTTAGTGGAAAACTGCTAATTTTTAGGATGGAAGGATCCGATAGTGAGCTTAAGTAAAAGTTAGAAGCATCATAGTAAATTTTTAAAAAGAGAGACAAAAATAATACGCCCTCTGTTTCAAAATATAAATCGTTTTTTGTTGATTATTTTATCCCAAATATAAGTCATTTTGAGTATTTGAAAGAGTAATAAATGATATTTTTCAATGATACTCTTGTTTAGATTAGTTACAGTAAATACTTTCATAAATAACTATTGATTTTGAGATAAATGATAATTTGGTCAATTACCATTGAGTTTGTTATAATCCCATTGAGTTTGTTATAATCTAGAAGAATTAATTGCTTCCTTAATTATTGTGTAACAACTTTAAATGACTTATATTTTGGGACAAAGAGAGTAATTTCTCATAATTTTTTTCCTACTTTCTTTTTTAATATGTTTCTGTCCTGTTTTATTTTAAGAAGTGAATAATATTTTAAGTTTATTATTTTACCTTTATTTAATATATCTCTTTCTCAACAAATATAATAGTTTGACTATATATTATCATTAATTATATCTTGATATAAATAAAATTAACATATCAATCTTTAATCTTCCAATAAAACTTTGTTTATGTTATTAAATAAGTGGATGTCCTATATGAATTAGAAGTCTGTATTCTTAATTATTGCAAACTGTACCACTTATGCAACTATATATATGTGATTTCTCATCAATAATAAAGATACTCTTGTATTCTCTTCCTATTTTCTATATTCTCCCTTTATCCTGTCCCTAGTTTTATATTATTTGATTGCACCGCTATCAGTATGATTCGTTCTACCATTACGATTTCGTTCTATCGCTATTCATTCTATTGCTTTTCCTTGTTTACTCTTTAAAGGTAGTTCTCCAGATACATTATTATGATTAGTTATTTAATATAATAAATTCATGATATAATATTTAGATTTCGTTTTATATGTATATTATATTTCGTTTAGATTTGTACGTATATCAGTGACTTTTAGATTTCATTATGTATATAATCAATTCAAAACTTGTTGCTTTTTCTGGTATTCTGTACAGTGATTTGGCTGTAAATTAATAGGGATCAAAGACTTTGATTTGTTCATTGAACCTGACGTAAAGTGCCCAGGTTAATCTTTAAAAACAATGGTGCTTTGTAATGTAATGATGATATTGTCTTTATTCTGCCTGCAACTTATGTTTAATTCTCTAAAATAATTTTAATACTTTGATGGTATTATCCTTGATTGCTGTAGAATTTTTATGTTCCACTACAAAAAAAACGTCATTTTGCGACCGACCAATCGGTCGCAAAATGGCAAATATCGGTCGCTAATTTGCTTTAGCGACCGATTTGAGACCGGCAATCTGCGGTCGCAAAAATACTGGTCGCAAAAAAATTTTGTGACCGATGTGACAATCGGTCGCAAATTAGAGACCGATAAAATCGGTCGCAGAATTGAATAATCGGTTTGCAATTTTTGGTCGTGGTTTAATTGGAAATTCAGTCGCAAATTTGGGTCGCAGAATTCGGTCGCAATTTTTTTTAAAAGCGATCGCAAATCGGTCGCAATATATAAATTCATAATTTTACTTTTGGTATCAAATCGGGTCGCAAAATGAAAAAAAAAAAAAAAAAAAATTAAAATATTTTTGAAACCAAAATTTTTTTGCACCTGTGAAAGTTGACATAAATGCATATATATCACACAACCTATTCAGAACAGTATAAAAAAGTAACTTTTATTGTTCTGAATAAATTAAAATATGAAAATACAATGAAAAAATAAAAAATGATAAAAAATCAATCTATATAGGCTGCTGCTATGCTGCTCATCTTGCAGGATCCGATGTCGGATCGCCGGGAGGAGTACCTGCTGGATGTGATGTAGCGCCAGGAGGGGTGACCAAGGTATCGTCTGCAGCATCGGGATCAGGAGCCGATAGTGGCTGCTGCTGAGACGTCGAACATGTCGGTCTGTAGCAGGCGCAGGATCAAAAGGGAGAAGTACCAGCATGGTGCTCACCGGACAGCCGCATCACATGCGCTCTAAGCTCTGCAATCTGTCTCTGCTGATCAGCAAGCTGAGCCCGTATATCATCATCACAGTGCGAGTCACTGTGCTCCGGCTGTCGTGCTGCGCTGGCTGTAGAAGCGTGAGCGTGCTGAGCCAGTGGTAAACTGTGATGCCTGAGACCCGATGCCGTATACCTTCCTCTTCTCTCGCCCCCTACAGCCTCGAGATAAAGCGCTCCCTAAACCCCCAACCCTCGTCAATTCCTTGACTCAGCTTTCGGATTCAGCGGTCTGAGAAGTAACAATACGCTCCCGAGCTGTAGTATAGTTCTCCTGAAAACAAAAAATTAATTAATCAATGCAATTGCAGCTTTATTATATTCAACTTTGTACTCTTCGCAATGATTAGAGGATAATGTAAATATTATTCATTGTTACTTACATTGACGCTCAGCGCACGTCTGTCGACAAAGGGTATTACGATCGTGGTCCTTCGTGTGAGTGTATGTAAACACCTCCATCGGTGTGGGCTCACGACCTAATTCTTTAGCCTGTAATGAATTTTTATGCATATATATTAATATATATAGTGTCCTTTCATTCAACATCAGTTTCTTGTAAGGGACTAGTTCACTTACTAATAATCGAGCTGTCTCTATAGCAGATATAGATCCGCCTGTGTGTCGCGAAGGTCCTGCTCCATCACCGCCAGTCTCACTGCGCCTGTTTTGTGCAAATATCTCCCGCTTTCTCTTGAATGCAGGATCCTCCCAAGCCTTTTGCCAGCTCTCCCATATCTCCTGAGACACGCACTGCTACTTCTTACCGCTTCTTCTCATCCTATAGGTGAAGTCAGCGTATCGATCGGCGCATATCTTCTCCCAGGCTACTTTCAGCATAGCTGTAATGGCCTCGTCCATATGAAATGTTTCTGCAAAAAAATTATATCACTTATTTTAGTTTAAACACTAAGGATGTATCTTGAATTGTAAACATTGAATGATGATATAACTTAAACCAAAGAGTACCTGGAACTCCTCCCAATAAAAGTCTCTCGCCTCTTGTGGTACGACATCCCATGTGTATCCTTCTTTATGCAGCTGTAGCTTGATTATCTTCAAAATTTGCCTCGCTGCTCGAGAAGATGGATATATGCTGAAAAAAAAACAGAAGTGAAATATAATTACACGAAAGCATCACAGTTATGAATAAGTACAAATATTAATTACAAAATATGCCTGCAGAAAATTTGAATAAGTACTTACTGTCCCGCTACCAAACTGAGGGTTATACGTGGATCTGATGAAGCTGCAAAAGAAATGTCAAATGTTATAAATTTTTAGATAATTAATATATGATTAAAATGACCAGTTATGACATTTATGATTACCTTGCACAGTAGGTGACTGTGCAGCTGGTGGAGTCTGTACTGGTCCAGAAGAGGAAGGAGCAGAAGAGGGAAGGAGCAGAAGAGGAAGGAGCAGAAGGCTGTGATGGCGGCAGTACTGGACGCTGAGCAGAGGATGAAGCCCCAGACGTACCTGAAGAAGGATGTGATGGCGGCAGTACTGGTCGCTGAGCAGATGACGAAGCCCCAGACGAACCTGACGAGGACGAGGGATCGACCCTCCTCGTCCACGGGCACTGCGTCCAGGGCCATGACCTCCACTCGAACCACTACCGGACGCGTCAGATCAAACGGTCTGCCTCTAGCCATCTGTACTGCAGATATCAGAACCTAGATAAAATGAATTTATATACAATTATATGAATTGTAGAACATGTGGTAAATATGAGTAAAGAAAGTTAATACCATTGAATTCTTCATTAATAATATTAATTACATATACATTTATCAATTTGTAACAGTAGAATTCCTCTAAGTTTAAGTGTCTTGAATATCATCTGCTTCCTCCTCCTCTTCATCAGCTTCCTCTTCTTCATATTCATCTTCTGAGGAACCCATGATGATTTGATCTTCTTCCTCTTCATCATCTGATGGTCCTATTTCAACATAAGATCGGCTTTCATCATCCAATCTATCTGTTAAATCTTCAACACTTGCATCGGTTGCGTTTCAACCCTAACTTCTTGAAATGCCTCCGATACTACGAGCGAAGAAGATTGTTTCGTTTCAAGTGCATGAACAACTGATCTAGCCTTGATTTTACACACTGCCATCCAATCGCATCTATCTCGTTTAAACGATGGATATGGGACATAGTACACCTGTGCAGCTTGCATTGCTAAAACAAAGGTTCATACTTTGTATATCTTCTTCTTTGATTAATATCAACCAGATTATACTTAGGATGAACCTTCGTGCCAATGTTGGGGTAGGATCAAACCATTCACATTTGAATAAGATTGTGCACTTCATTGGTAGGCCTGGATATTCTAACTCTAAAACCTCAACCAATTTCCCATAAAAATCGTTTGACACGTCACTGTAGTTTGATCCCTTTATGCACACACCGCTGTTCATTGTCTTTCTGCTTCTCCCATAACCCTCAGTGTGAAACTTGTAACCGTTTACAAAGTAGCCAGAGTAGGCATTAGCAACCGGTAATGCCCCTTTGCTAGATCCATAATAAATCTGTTACGAACATCGCTTTCCGAGCTTCGAGCCTATGGGAAATAGTAATGACATGAGTCAGATTTAATAAATGTACATTCCGTGTTGTGTACATTGAAAGTAACTTACATAATATTTGAACCATTCTGCAAATTCCGTGTCCAGCTTTGCATCAACTACAGTATCAGTCAAATTGAGATTTTGAAGCCGCAGAAGATTGATATATTTCCTATTTATCAACGAACCATATTAGCATAAGTACGATTTAACAACGGCCCACGTCAAGTTTTGAATGTTTACATTATTTATACTTACTGTACATATGGTGTGATCTCTTCGCAATTCAATAAAATATAGGTTTGAGCCGCTTGTATCTCTGCATCAGTCAATCGTCTTTTTTTTTTATTTACCAATCGTACGCCCAGGGTAGGTGAAAATTTTTAGATTTCCTTCAAACTCAGATTGAACGCGATCTCCTCCGTCATCGTGACGTGGCACTCTCCGATGCTTGGTGAAAACATGTTGGTCAAAGTAGTGTGAACAGAATGTGGAAGCTTCTTCCACCAAATATGCATTGCAAATGGATCCCTCGACCTTTACCTTATTGCACACATTCTTTTTAATTTTCTGTAGGTGTCTGTGATTGTACAATGCCAATATGTAAGTATAAGTTCAAAAAATGATGTAATCATTAGAATGAGATGTTAGTGAATCACCTCTCAAATGGATACATCCATCGATATTGTACCGGTCCTGCTAAACGACATTCATAGGGCAAATGAACTGGCAGATGTTCCATAGAATCAAACAAGCCGGGTGGAAAAATTCGCTCCAACTTGCACATCACTACTGGGATTTCTCGCGCTAATTGGTCCATATCTTCACATCGGATAACAGTCATCGTCAATTCCTTGAAAAAGAGACTCAATTCTGTCATTGCTTCCCAAATTTTTCCTGGTAATAATTCCCGGAATGCCACAGGGATCAATCTTTGCATGAAAACATGGCAGTCATGGTTTTTCATGCCAAACAATCTGTACTTCCTCATGTCCACACATCTACCCATATTTGAACAGTAGCCATCTGGAAACCTTAATGATTGTAACCATTCGCACAATAATTGCCTTTGGGGTTTATCTAAACAATAACATGCCTTCGGAAACTTACCAGTAACTACAGATTGCTCGAGTTCTGGTCGACGACAAATTTCCTTCATGTCTGCTCTCGCTTTTGCATTATCCTTGGTTTTCCCTTCAATGTTCATGACAGTGTTGAACAGATTTTCAAACACATTTTTTTCTATGTGCATGACATCAAGGTTATGACGAATAAGAAGTGAACTCTAGTATGGCAAATCCCAAAAGATGCTTTGCTTTTTTCCACCTGCTATTCCTGCCAATTCTTGTATTTACCTCTTCTGCACCTAACTCTGTAACTTTCATAAGCCCCAGATCTTCAATTTCTTGTAATATTTGTGCTCCAGACTTCACAGGTGGAGGGGGTTCAACAATAGTCGTGTTCTTTCTAAAGCATTGTCGATTTCTCCTCCAAGGGTGAGATTCTGGTAAGAATTTGCGATGACAATCAAACCAACATTGTTTACCTCCATTCTTTAGTGTAAATGCATTAGTGTTTTCCATGCAGTGAGGACAAGCCAATTTGCCAGCCGTACTCCACCCAGATAACATTCCAAAAGCTGGAAATCACTGATGGTCCAAAGCAAAGCAGCTCGCATTATGAAATTCTGATTGGTCGAAACATCGAATGTTTCAACCCCATATTCCCATAAATAATTAAGTTCAGCAATCAAAGGCTGCAGAAACACATCAATTTTCTGTTTTGGATTAGTAGGCCCAGGAACAATAACACACAAAAACATATATTCATCTTTCATACACATTGATGGTGGTAGATTATACGGTGTCACAATGACAGGCCATGATGAATATTGCTGTCCTGATTGGCCAAACGGCTGAAACCCATCAGTACAAAGCCCCAATCTCACGTTTCTCATATCAGCAGCAAACACAGGATGAATGTTATCAAAATGTTTCCACGCTTCAGAGTCTGACGGATGAGTCATTATACCATCCTCATATTCATGCAAAGCATGCCATGTCATGTGTTCAGCTGTCGCCTTAGATGCATATAACCTTTGAAGGTGAGGAATAAGAGGGAAATAATACATCCGCTTGAAAGCCTTCTCTTTTTGCTCTCTACCAGTCCCTTGACCCCGCCGTTGATATCTTGGAAGATTACAAAACTTGCATTCTCTGAATTCCGAGTCAACACCCCAGAATATCATACAATTATTACGACAGCAATCAATCTTTTCTACCGGTAGTCCCAACCCCCGAACTAATTTTTTTGTCCGATAAAAATTATCAACCATTGAATGGCCTTCAGGCAACATTTTTTTTGCTAACTGCACAAAATCATCGTAACACCTTTCTGAAAAATGGTGCTCCGCTTTCATGTGTAGTAATCGTGCAACAACAGACAGAACTGAATGATTCTTGCATCCAGGCCACAGTTCACTGTTAGCTGCACTTAGCATGTCAAACAATTGTTGTGCTGCTACGTTTGGCGATTCCTCCATATTATCCCATTCACATTGTACTCTACTCGCATCGATTACCATATCATTGCATTGATTACCATACAGAAATTGATAAGGCTGAACTTCAAAACTTACCGGAATGGAGTGGCCTGACCACTGGCAACTCGAGCTTCACCATGATGTATCCATTCGTAATAATTTTCCACGAACCCATGTTTGCACAAATGAAGTTTCACTGTATCGATGTCTAAGAAGGCTCGATTTCGACACTTCTTGTGATTACATGGACACCTCAACTTATTACCATCCATAAAACTGGGATTACCAACTGTAAACTGTATAAACGCCTCCAATCCTTGCAGGAACTCTTGTCTTAATATCCCATTGACCTCGAACCTCCAGTACATCCAATCTCGATTATTTTGCATTTTTTTTACCTAATTAACAATGTGTTTATAAAGGGGGTCATGTCATGTAATTGCATTAGTCTAAATCATCCTTAAAACATGCACCTAATGTAAAGTTCAATTTGCAACACTTATAACTAACTAAGGTTATTTCTATAATAAGGGTAACTATATATAAATGTAAAATCACTAAGTTCATTTATTGAATACAAAGACTACTATAATAAAGGTCAGTGTACTATTCCAATTATTGAATTTTCCGGAAAAAAATTCGGCAGCATTTCGACACAACACAATCAAATCTCAACTCAAATACAAAAACAAATCAATAAACACTTCTATATCATACCAACATTCTCCAAAGGCAATATGGCCACTACTAGGCCTCCAATCCAAACTCATCATTCATTTAAGTCAAAAACATACTTAAGAGTAATAATGACAATAATATAAATTAAAGAAAAACACAGCCAAAACTTATCAAGAAAGAGTTGCCAATAATTAAGAACATGTAATAACCTAAACACACAAAAAATAGTTTATATAAATTCCAATTATTCTTCAAAAATCTATATTATATTCTATCAAAGCAGACTTTGAAACTTGAACGAAGTGTATAAATATATTCTCATTACATTCTATATTATATTCTCATTTTGCTGATATAGTTATATGTCATTTTCTCATAATGTGCCTCCTATGACAATTTTTTATTCCTTTTAAATATCAATAGAACTATATCTAAAAGATTTTTCATTAGAATTAATGAGTGAAAATTTAAAAAAAATGAATAATTCAAAGTATGTTTTTAATATAATTTCTGTTTTTGAGTGAATAAGATAAGTGATTACATCTCTCATTATTGTATTTTTATTCTTTTTATTGCTTAGGAAGAATAATCATTCGCACGAGACTCGTGGAGATAAAATCTCAATATCTAATAAGGTAATATCATTATGATCCCTCTACTCATTACATATATATAGGTCTTTAGAATATATAATATTCTATTGTTCCATAGCAGTCTTACATCGTTAATAGTAGTAGTAGTAGTACGAGTACAACGCTTTCTAGTTAGATTCCTCATTTGCTTGACGGTGCGTGTTAATGGATTTTTTGACTAAAAAGTTAACCTTATCCATGTAATTATTCTTTTCCGTAAATACTTTTGGCACAATTTGTGCCAGAGACACTGGCCACGTTGTAATTGTTGTAAAAAGATAGTAATACCTTTGAAAAAAAATGTTAAGGAGGTTGTTTTTAAGACAGGTAAAAATTGTAGGAAGGGACGTATCTAGAAGATTGATTCAAGAGCGCCCAATTATAAATTAAAAATATTATTAAAGTAAATAAAGAAATCTAAAAATATATTTTAAAAAAAATATAATCTTCTATTCATTTGAAAATTTTTATTATTAATATCATAAAAATTAAATATCCTTAATTATAAAAAAAATCTCAACTAACATATAACTTATCATTTTATACACAAAAGGCTTAAATCAGTCTAAAATAAACTTTATCCTCTTGGCACTCTCATTTTAAAACTTAGATTTATTAGCATCCTAAAAGTAAGATTACGGTGAGAATTTGCAACAACTCAGTAACTTTGTAAGTCGCAACTAATTATTTGGGGTTAACTTTTAATCCAAGGATTTTAAAATCCCTAAATACAGAGTTTTGAATATAAAACTGCACTCAATGTTTTTCTCTCAATTGTCTTTGATCATCTTCTTTCACTACATGGTAAAAAACAAAAAAAAAAAGGTTGCTTTTTATGACAGTTTACAAACTGAAGAGTGCAGGATACATTATTTTCATGTGATTAGATTGGTATACTCACCGTTAATTTCTTGGACGATTAAGCTAGCTAGCATGTACATGTCTTTTATAGATAATTATTATTTTTTAATAAAATGCATATCCAATCTTAGTTTTGGAGGTCCAAAAATGACATGGGCAAAAGGAGAAAGAACGCCACATGAAATTTATACAATCAAATTGTTGTTGTGCATTCTACTTTACACAATTATTTAAAATTATTTAAATCGATAAATTGATAATTAGGCATTTAAATATAAATAATTATGGTTTATAGATAATTAAATAGAGACAAGAACATTAATTTCAATACCATAAAAATTCTTCTCTTTCTCCTTCAACTTTGAATACAATATAAATTTTCTCTCAATTATTATTATTCCTAACATTTTACAAAAAGTACTTTCAATTAGGTTTTAATATCAAGCTGCAAATTAAAAACTTTTCGAAATAGTAATATAATGAAATAATAAAATAATTATCTACGGGTTATGGAGATTTTATGAAGCTAAAATAATAAAATTATAATAATAATAAAGGTACAATACTAATAATAAAATTTTATGAAGCTACAATTTTATATTCAGTAATAAAATTATTATTATTCCTAACATTATTATTATTATTATATGAAGCTACAATAATACTAATAATAATAATATAATAATAATAATTACAATCACAATAATATAATAATAATAACATTAATAATAATATTAATAACAACAACAATAATACTAATAATAATAATAATAATAATAATAATAATAATAATAATAATAATAATAATAATAATAATAATAAGAACAGTAGTAATAATTTTAATAATAACAATAATAATAATAATAATAATAATAATAATAATAATAAGAACAGCAGTATATATATAATAATTATAATAATAACATAATAATAATAATAATAATAAGAACAGCAGTAATAATTATAATAATAACAATAATAATAATAATAATAATAATAATAATAATAATAATAATAATAATAATAATAATAATAATAATAATAATAATAACAATCACAATAATAATAATAATAATAATAATAATAATAATAATAATAATAATAATAACAACAGCAATAATACTAGCTAATAATTATAATAATAATAAAATAAATTAACCATATACAAAATAAATTAATCGCAACCATATACAAAATTCTAACAACAATATACAAATCAACCATATATAACTTAATATAATAAAAATAAATAAATTCGAAAAACAAATAAATTCGAAAAAAAAAAATTTTGACAAATTAATCGCAAAATAAAACTAACCTGTGTGGCTGGCGGAGAGCAAAGGGGGCGGGCTGGCGGCGTCAGGCGAGCTGGAACGGTGTGAGGAAGGGGCTGTGTGGCGCTGCGGACGGAGGAGAGGAGAGGAGAAGGAGAAGAGAGAAAGAAGAAGAAAGAAAAAAGAGAGGGCGCGGCTTGTTTAAAGCCCTAATTTTTGCGACCGACTTATCGGTCGCAATTTTTATAAACTCGGTCGCAATTTTTAATGAGCCGACGTCGTTTGACTAGGCACAAGTTTTGCGACCGATTTGCGACAAAACATATCGGTCGCAAAAAAATCAGTCGCAATTCAGTCTCAAATCGGTCTCAGAACTTTGCCGCATTTTTTACGCGCGAAATTTTGCGACCGATAAAACGTAGTCGCAAATCGGTCGCAAAATCGGTCGCAAATCCGTAGTAAGGCGGTCGCAAATCACTAACCATTCTCGCGGGAATTTTTCAGCGCCAATATTAGCGACCGATGTACTAGAAGTCGCAAATCGGTCGCAAAATTGCGACCCTTATATGTCGGTCGCAAAAATCGGTCGCAATTGAGCGTTTTTTTTGTAGTGTTACCATCCATAAAACTGGGATTACCAACTGCAAACTGTATAAACGCCTCCGATCATTGCAGGAACTCTTGTCTTAATATCCCATTGACCTCAAACCTCCAGTACATCCAATCTCGATTATTTTGCATTTTTTTACCTAATTAACAATGTGTTTATAAAGGGTCGTGTCATGTAATTGCATTAGTCTAAACCATACTTAAAACATGCACCTAATGTAATGTTCAATTTACAACACTTATAAGTAACTAAGGTTATTTCTATAATAAGAGTAACTATATATAAATGTAAAATCACTAAGTTCATTTATTGAATACAAAGACTACTGTAATAAAGGTAAGTGTACTATTCTACATATTGAATTTTTGGGAAAAAAATTCGGCAGCATTTCGGCACAACACAATCAAATCTCAAATACAAAATCAAATCAATAAACACTTCTATATCATACCAACATTCTCCAAAGGCAATATGGCCACTACTAGGCCTCCAATCCAAACTCATCATTCATTTAAGTCAAAAACATATTTAAGAAAAATAACGACAATAATATAAAATAAAGAAAAACACACCCAAAACTTCTCAAGAAAGAGTTGCCAATAATTAAGAACATGTAATAACCTAATAACACAAAAAATTATTTATATACATTCCAATTAGTCTTCAAAAAAAAAAAAAAATTGGAGCAATTAGTTTTTGCACTTGTTATTATTTTTGTTCAGTACTCTAACAGAGTTAGTTTTTATGCATCAACTACGTATACGCTGATCTTAAGATATTTACAATTAGTTTTTGTAGTTTGGAGCATATATTGAAAACTGAAAACTCTTAAGTACACATCGCATTTGCATATTTCTTTTATATTACTTTTTCGATTAACTTGAATAAAATGTAAAATATTATATAATAAAAAGAAAATTGCTTTCATTTTCAATCCCATAATATTGAAATTCTGTATATTTGAAATGACACTTGCTTAGAAACTTTGAAACTTTTCCGAAGTGGTTGCAGACTTTGAAATGGTCTACTAAAGTAGCTATCAAAGTTTGATTAAATTTTTTAATAATTTAATTATTTCGGTTTAATTTTAAACTTTGATGAATTTGTGAAATGTATTTTATAAGTTATTAAAAATTAGATCACTTATTAGATTTGAGAAATTTTGATGGATAAAATGAGTTATTTTTTTATACATTCAACAATTTTTTTAGTAAATAAATGTTGAAATCAGAAAAACTACTAAATGTTAATTTCACATTTTTCATTAAAAGTCCTAACAAAAAATATATATAATAAATCAACCACAATATATTTAGAACCTTTAAAATGTTGTTATTCTCTCCTAATAACAACTGTAAAAATCATTCTACTATATATTTACAATACTTTTATATGTATTGATTACTAGATTTTATATTAATAAAATAGAACTTTAAAGCAAAAAGAAAATGCAATTTTAATGAATAAAATTTTTTTAGAAAACATAAATAAAAATAGAGATTGAATAAGGAAAAAAATTTGGCGTTCTCACTAATCACATTCAATTTTGTTGCTAAATTTCATTATCATCCATCGGTAAAATTGCAGAAATTAATGTAATTTGAAAATTAAAATTTTTATCGCTCGATATCACTCGAATGTATCTCCAAATGTCGTTCTTCCTAAATATTAATGGCGCGTTCTATTTTATTCGATTCAATTTAATCAAATTTGTACGATAAAATGATATTTATCTATTTGCTTGGATATTAAGGGTTATTAATTTTATATATAGCAACACTTTTTAAATTTTTTTTCGTTTTTTAAATAAAATATGTAACAATATATAATTACTGCTTTTTGTTGACTGAAACTCTCAAACTTTAATTTATTTTAGTTGCATATATATATGTTAAATTAAAATAAAAAAATAACAACAACAACATTAACAATAATACTAATAATAATAATAACAAGTACATTCACAATAATAATAATAATAATAACAACAACAACAGTAACAATAATACCAATAATAATAATAACAACAACAATAACAATAACAATAATACTAAAAATAATAATAATAATAATAACAATCACAATAATAATAATAATAACATTAATAATAATAATATTAATAACAACAACAATAATACTAATAATAATAATACTAATCATAATAATAACAACAACAATAACAATAACAATAATAACATTAATAATAATAATAATAACAATCACAATAATAACATTAATAACATTAATAATAATATTAATAACAACAACAACAACAATAATAATAATAATACTAATAATAATAATAATAACAACAACAATAACAATAACAATAATACTAATAATAATAATAATAATAATAACAATCACAATAATAATAATAATAATAACATTAATAATAATATTAATAACAACAACAACAATAATAATAATAATAATAATAATAATAATAATAATAATAATAATAATAATAATAATAATAATAATAATAATAATAACAGTAGTAATAATAATAACAACAACAACAATAATAATAATAATAATAATAATAATAATAATAATAATAATAATAACAATCACAATAATAATAATAATAATATTAATAATATTAGTAATAATAACAACAACAATAATACAAATAATAATAATAATAATAATAATAATAATAATAATAATAATAATAATAATAATAATAATAATAATAATACCCTAAAAAAATTCTAATCGCAACTCTATATACAAAATCAACCATAACTTAATACAATAAAAACAAATAAAATCGAAAAAAAAAGTTGGAAAAATTAATCGCAAAATAAAACTAACCTCAGATTTTCGCAACAGGCTGACCGGAGTGCAAAGGGAGCGGGGCTGGCGGCGTCAGGCGGGCTGGAACGGTGTTAGGAGGGGCCGGAGTGGCGCTGCGGACGGAGGAGAGGAGAGGAGAAGGAGAAGAGAGAAAGAAGAAGAAAGAAAAAAGAGAGGGCCCGACGCTTAAAGCCCTAAATTTTGCGACCGACATATCGGTCGCAAATGTTATAACCATCGGTCGCAATATTTAATGAGCCGACGTCGTATGACTAGGCTCCAAAATTGCCACCGATTTGCGACTAAATATATCGGTCGCAAAAAATCGGTCGCAATTTAGTCTCCAATCGGTCTCAGAACTTTGGAACATTTTTGACGCGCGAAATTTTGCGACAGAAGAACACTTAGTCGCACATCGGTCGCAAAATCGGTCGCAAATCGGTAGTACACAGGTCGCAAATCATTAACCATTCTCGCGGGAATTTTCAGCGCCAAATTTTGCGACCGATGGCTTAGAAGTCGCAACGCGGTCGCAATGTTGCGACCGAATTGAGTCGGTCGCAAAAATCGGTCGCAATTGTGCGTTTTTTTTTAGTGTTCTACTAAGATTTTTTTTTAATTAATCATGACATGATTTATTCATAAAAATAATTTAATATTCTCAAGGTACTTACAGGTTTGTTATGTTTGTAGTTGTTTTAGTTTTAAGGTTTCATATAATAGTGATAACGATTTACGTTTTTCTTTTTTTTTTTTTGATTTGCTCAATTTATCTTCATGGTTGAGCTTTTATGAAGAAGTGATGTTCATGGAATTTTGACAATTAATTCAATACTCTTATAATTAAAATTTGATTATGATCTTATTAATTATTTACTTTAATTATTTTACTTTATAAAGTCTTATAGATTTTGGATTTATAGACTTTTATATTGTGGCCAAAAATTATTTATTATAAATAGTAGATGTTATGTGAAATATCCCGAATTTTTATTTTCGAAACTTTCGAATTTTTATTAAATCAAAAATCTCGATTTTCAACTATATGAGTGTGAATACTCAAATTTTGAGGCTCAAAAAGCCAGTTTTCCCGGACTGCAAACAGTCCGACCGGACCGGAGGCCATTCGGAAAGTTCACCGAAAGTATGCCAATATGGTACTTGAAACGTCCGGAAAATTACGAGGATCACGGAACTGGTCCCGGAATATTTTTTGGAGGTCGAGAACTCCCGGAAAAACCTCCGGAACGAAAATCCAGCGCACCCGCAGCCTCGGCGGCGGCGTCGGCCGGACACGGCGGAGCCGGCCGCCGGACAGGGCAGCCGCCGCCCTTCAGCCCGATTTTTGCCTATAAATACAGCCCCGTGCACTCCGTTTTGAGAGGCTCAGTCTATGTTGGCGGACGCTCCTTCTCCCCTACGCTCTTTGCGATTCTTTACTGCTTTTCTGCATTTAGCATAGGCTTTATTATTTTGTTGTTGTGATACTTGGTCACTAAAATTAAATTCTAAATTAATATTCCCCAAACGAGGAGCTTAATTTGGAGTTTTCAAGCTGAAGCTAAGAAGCGGCCGTCGATTAAATCAAGTACATAAACAAAACTCTGCCTATTTAATTTTAGCACTTCATGCATGTTTCTCTTCTACTCCTAATTCTACAACTGCATAAATGCATTTACGTCATCATTAGGCAAATAAACTGCCTCAAATAAATAAGTTTAGGCTAAATGCCAGGTTAATTAATAATCGTGGTATTAATGCCTAAATCCGACAATATTGGCTTAAAATACCTAGCTAGTTAATAGCTAAGGTATAATCGCCTTTATTTCGAACAAGTTCGGCTTAAGTCCAATTAATCAATAATTGTGGCTAAATAGCCTTAATTAAACACGTTTTCTTGGCAATAAGTTGCCTATATTGCAATTCAATTGATTACTTTTGGCAAACAAATTGCCTATAAGTGAAATTAACCATTTTTTAGCGACAAATCGCTTAAATCGAAATTTTGGCTAAAAGCCTTCAAATAATCACTTTTAGCAATAAATTGCCTTAAATCAATCAATTTTGGCGACAATCGCCCAATCACTCACATTTGGCAAACAAATTGCCTAAATTAACTCATTTTGGCTAAGAGCCTTCAAAAAACCCATTTTGGCGACAATCGCCTAAATCACATCAACTTTAGCAATAATTGCCTAAATCAATCTTTTTGGCTAAAAGCCTTAAAATCAACACTTTTGGCCACAAACGCCTAATAAAATCAATCAATTCTTTGGCAAAATGCCTAAACAAAATGCACGAAGCATACACACACTCATGCATTAAGCATACCCATTCAAAGCCCTTTAAAAAAGGCCTATCGAACTACGTTGACTTTGATCTTCCATTCAAACGGAAGTACGTAGACACGTTCGGGATTTAACCCCGGGCGGCAAGTCGAGATCACTTAAACATTCCATTGGTCCAATTACCTTGCAAAGCATTAATTTTTTGGTTAGTGCATCAACATGACATGGTCTCGGGATCCACCTCGGGTTTGCAAACCATGCTTTAAACATTGGGATAATTAATCTAGCAATTAGGTTAATTAAAATTGGAGTCAACTTAGGGTTTTTCCTAGTTTACCCTAAAAAATTAAACAAGGTGGCGACTCATACATTCACGTGCATTTCTTCTCTTAGTCACATGCATTTCATATGCTTGTGTGTGTTTATGGGGAAGGGGTTCACAATGGGCTAAATACCAAACAATCTCAATTCGAGCCCAAGTTTGTGAGTTGGGCCTAAGCCCAAATAAATCATCGGAATTTTCGAATTGAGACCAGTTAAAATTTTTAAAGAAATAATATGAAACACTAGTGATTAATCTATTAAAAAAATATCATTACTATTACTATTTTTATTATTATTAAGTAAATGGAGGAAATGTTTTCTAACCTAACTAAATAATTACTATAAATCGAATTGAACCCGGGAATCAAATCGACTTTTCGGAAACCACACGAATAATCTAAAAACCAAGTGAAAAAACATGCAAACCGAGCAAGAATCGAGCCAAATCGTTGAATATGATCAAACCGGTTCGAATCGAACCGGAATGACCTAGAAACCGACCTACTTTCTTTCCTTCTTTTTTTCTCTCCTTTATTCTTCTTCCAGAGGCGCCGACCTCCACCACTCCCGCTTTCCTTTCGCTTTTCCGGTCACCTGAAGCCAGTGCCGTTCCCATCGCCTCCTGCCGCCGTTCCCCGTGCCGCTCTTTTTCTCCCTCACCTCTGTTGTCTCAGGCTAGCACGGCTGTCGCAGGAAGCCTGCGATTCGTTCGATCAGGAAGTTGCGTTGCAACTCTCTCTGATTTTTCCGGCGACTCGAGTGCAAACGGTCAACTCCAATCTCTCTCTAGTCAACGGTGAAGCTCTAGCTCTCCTTTCCGCCGTCTCTCTCCTTCTCGTTCCAGCTAGCGCAGCAAACTAAGGAGCTGCGAGATGCGGTCTTAGGCGATCGAGACAGTTGACTCGCCGATCTTCTTTGCTATTTCCGGCGAAACCAGTCAAGGGCTGGCTGGTTACACCTTCTAAACCTTTGGCGACTCCACCGGCTACTGTCTTCCTCAACTCCGGCAGGGGGGCAAATGTAGATAGCTGGAGCTATTTCCGATCATCCTAAACCGGAAAATTCATTATTTCCGACGCTAATTGTTTAACTAGGTAATTAATTTCTAACCATTTATAATATGTTTATAGATCCTTCAAATTTTATTTAAGGGGTATCATGAATTAAATAATATGGGTATAGGAATGTACATTTCTAGCCTCTACTGCCTGTGTTTGCTCAGGAATTATATAAGCATAGCTACTTAGAAATTATTATTTGAGTTTCTTGATGAAGTTGAGTGGGTTATTATGGTTAACAGTTTTGGTCTAGGAATGAGAAATCTAGCTATTATCTATACATGTTAACTTAGAATTTTTAAGAGATATTGCTAGCTATAATATAATGTATAAATTTAGTATAATTCCTAAGTATAAGCATAGCATAAATTTTACACAATTATATTACCAATACTTGAGCTAAGGACAGTTAGTACTCGATAATATTATTCTTGCTAGATAACAATTTGATCATTGATTTGCTTTAATTAAATTGGAAATGGTAGAGGTATGCCAAAATGGAGGAAATTGAAGCTTTAATTGAACTATAAACTGAAGTCTACCTATATGAATCAATTATTTAGTTTACAGCAGGTTTTGGCGAAGAAGTTAGAAACTTTAGATGGCAGCGACCATTTCAGCTTTTCCCTTGAGTTTTGCTTTGATATGAATTATATTTGTTGTTAAGTTTAAATTTTGATGGGAAATGAGTTGTTTGTTTACTGTATATAAGTTTAAGTCAAGTAGAAGCTATTTCTCTTGGTGGGCAGCAGCTATTTCAGGTAACGGTGCCCTTTTAGAATATATTAACGTAGAAATATATATATATTGAATTTTATTTAGGTTAACATCGATTCTTAGTGGCTAGTTTAGAATTTTAACAATGTATAAATATATGTGGTTTATACCTTAAGCAAGGGTGATGAAGTAAAGGCTCGACGAGGAGTTTATAATGAATAGAGGCTAAGTAACTACAAATGAGAATAGTTGAATTTAACTTATCGATGCAAGTTTTATTCATAAAGTGTACATTTATTTGATAATTAGTTAGAGGACAATTAATGATATCATTGGAACATGCTGGAGGTTATTATAATTTGTAAATTTATTTGGTGAACATTGACATGCTTATACTGAACGGAGGATGGGACTTAAATTGTTGATTGCCCGACGGATGGGCTGTGTGCATTGGTTGATAAATATAATAATATCGTGATATTTGAGCAGGTAGATAGTCCAATTTTAGGGGAGGTGCTGCCGAAATTTCGATAGAACTTAGACTAGCTTTAATTAACAATATAATTAATAAGTTTATTTAGATTAATTAAATAACTTAATATATAATGAATAAAGTGCTCTAATTATTTATTATCATCATTATTATTTAATTATTCAATTACTTATTTATTTTCATTATTATTGTTTATTATTATTATTATTTATTCTATCGGTTGTGTTTATTGTTAATTTTTTTATTGTTTAGTTATTTGCATTTGAGAATGGATGTCTAATTGTGCATTGCATTTAATTGCAATGTTTGATTAATTGTGTTGTGCTAATGCTATGCTTTGTTTGTGTGGAATTGGGATGAAGTGGGTCATCATGGGTTTGTGAGACCGTTACCGTTCTATGGATCCTGATTACCGTTACCGTTATATACCGTACCGTTATATGGATCCATTACCGTTAACCTTGTAAATGGAGATCGGCGGCCCCCGTGTGCACCTACCGTTACCGTTACCGTTAACCATAGGTTGGCTTCTCGTCGTTGCACACCGGACAGTCTAGATTGATCGCAGCCCGCAGGGTGGCCTCCGTTGTGAGCGCCTGATGATCTAATTGGATGGAGACCACCGGGTTGCCTCCTGTTAGTATTAAAAAAAAAAAAAAAAAAGAGGGAATGGAAAAACAATGAGAGGGCTGGTCAAGTGAGGATTAGACCGGTCCGCCAGTATGGGGGATTCGGCTCCCTGGTGCACACGTGAGTGGATAGCCATGTGGGAGGACGGCTCATCGGGTTTCGGTGACGCCACTGACCAATTTCCACTGATGTGATTATATGAAGATGTTAATAATTGGTGAGTGCTGGTGATATGCCATTTGTGTGACTGGTTGTGTGAGCATATAACTAGCGGATGACTAGATTGATATATTTATACATTTGTGTGAATGCGTGTGTTGTGCAATAATTATTATTCATTAATAAACTCACATCTCTTTTGTTTAAATCTTTTAGGAAGTAGCTCTTTCTAAGTCCCAGCTATAACTCTGCTCTTTCACTGTTAGAAAAGAGTTCTCTAATTTTAGTATTGATCTATTAAATAGATAAATGTCCGAAGACTTATCTGTATTCATTGTTAGTGAACTCCGCAGTTATAGGATTTGTATATTTTTTAGTCGTATTATTATAGATGAAATCATTCTGTGAGCCTATTATAAATATAGTGTATTGTAAGCAGGGTAATTTGTAAATGTTTAAGATGTTTTAAATTTGGGCTGAGATTTAATAGAATCTTGAGGTTTATTTTCCTATCAGTATGGGCTGAATGTTAAAAATTATATTGAGATAGTAAATTTTTAGTGTTTCAGGCTTACTATGGGCCTCGGGGGCCTTAAGCTTACCTGGACTCTAGTGCAGGTCCAGCCCATGGAATCGGGTCGTGACATTATGGGTCTTGAAGATACAATGAAGGATAGAAATCAATATCTAATCAAAATACTGCAAAGGAAATAATTTCTTTTAGTCAATATTTTGATAATTAAATATTTATTTGTTCTTTGGAATGCTTTGAAAAAAAAGTATAATATCAAAGGTATCATGAATGGAGGCATTTAACATTGCAAATGCCCATAAAACTGTAAGTGATTGCAATTCTGCAGCATTATAAAGTTATTGTTTTATATTTGCATATATTATCCATATATTACAAATTTTGAGAATTGATTTATTTTAAATATAATTAAGATATTATCGTTATTATATTTGGAGCTATTTCAGCTCTTGATCTAGAATTATTAATGATATTTATACCTCGAATATGCTCTTGAAGTAGTAATGTCGAAATAAAAAGTTTTGTGATAAACTTTAGATTTAATTCATATCATTTTATTATTAAGCAAAGTACTGAGCTCCTAAATTAATATCATGAACCTTGTCTAATTAGATTTTCTCTATCCCCTGAAATGAATGGAATGACACATAATACTGGGCATGGGAATAGTGAAATCCACCCAACTAGATTTGATGTATTATCTAAAGTAAATATATGATATTGGGTGTGGACATGAGCAATGAAAAATATATACTTATCATTTAGAATATCAATAAGATCACAATTGAAGTAATAATCTTAATAATTATGGTGGCCACATAATTAAAAATAAATTTTACTACCAAAAGTGGTACAAATAAAGTGGCTTATATGAATATTGGTTATGTACTTGTTTGTACACCAAAATATTGAAAGACAAATTTGGCTTTGGTAGTAAAAATATTTAAAAGTTTTAGAGCAGCAAGTATTACTACCTAAAAGAATGGATTTTTATGCAAAATGCATTATTCCAAAGATATTCATCAAAATAGATATCATATAGAGATGATGATTGAAATAAATATGATTGTAAACTGAAAGTTACAAATCTATGTACTTATTATTTGGTATGATCGGTTGGACCATCCCGATCAATCATGCAAAAAGAAAAATTTGATCCTTATATGAAATTTATTGAAGAACCAAAAGTTTCTTCAAATTTATTGAATTATTCATGCTTAGTTTATTCTCAAAACAAATTAAATGTTGAGCAATCACCAAGAGTTCAAATTGAACTATTTACATTTTTTGAAATATACAAAGAGAAATTATTGATCAATTTATTTGGATATTGTCACGATCCGTTTCCGTGGGTCGGACCGGCACTAGGGCCCAGGTAAGCTTAAGGCCCCCGAGGCCCGTAGTAAGCCTGAAACACTAGAATCTACTATCTCAGTATAAATTTCAACATTCAGCCCATATGATTATGAAAAATAAACCTCAATATTTTATTATTTCTCGGCCCAAGTTTAACTTCTACAGCATTCTATAGTTCGAGCCCAATTTACAATACATCACATTCTAATATGGGCTTACAGAATTATTTTGTCTATATTAATACACGACTAAATGTATATAAATCCTACAACTGTGGAGTCACTAACTCTTTGGTATACATAGCTTTTTATACACTAATTACATAGTAAAATAATTATGAACTAGGAAAATTTCTCTATTGCCCTGCGCCGAAGAAACATAGCCTAAATCGGATTAAAGAAAAACTTCCTGAAAAATCAAACAAGACATGTGAGTTTTCTAAGGGGTAATAATTATTGCACAACACACGCAGTCACACAAATGTGTAAACATATCAATCTAGTCATCCGACTAGTTATATGCTCACGCAGTCAGTCACACAAATGGCACATCACCAGCACTCACAATCAAAACATCTTCATGTAATCACATCATGTGGAAATTAGTCAGTGGAGTCACCGAACCCCGATGAGTCATCCTCGCACATGGCTCATCCTCTCACATGTGCACCAGGGAGCCGATCCCCCATACTGGCCGACCGGTCTAATCCTCACTTGACCAGCCCTCTCATTGTTTTTCTATCCTCTCTTTTCTTTTTCATACCAACAGGAGGCAACCCGGTCGTCTCCATCAAATCTAGATCCTCAGGCGCTCACAACAGGAGGCCACCCTGCGGACTGCGATCAAATCTAGATTATCCGGTGCGCCCAATAAAGAAGCCAACCTGTGGTTAACAGTAACGGTAATGGTAGGTGCACACGGGGGCGCCGATCTCCCATTTACCCGGCTAACAAGAACAGAATCAGGATCTATATAATAGAAATCAGAATCAGGATCCGTATAACAGAAATAGTCTCACAAACCCATGGTGACCCACTTCATCCCAACTCCACACAAACAAAGCATAGCATAAACACAACACAATTAATCAAACATTGCAATTAAGTGCAGACATATTGATCAGTTGGACAACGTAATGCAATGCACAACTAGACAACCATTCTCAAGTGCAATTAAATAAATAAATAAATAATATTAAGAATAAACAAACAATTAAAAATTATAATAATGGAAAAATAAATAATTGAATAATTTGATGAATAATAATGAAAAAATAAATAAATAATGATGATAGTAAAATAATTAGAGCACGCTATTTATTATGTGTTAAGTTATAGAATTATTTTAAATAAACTTATTATGTTATTAATTAAAACTAGACTAAGTTTTAGCGAAATTTCGGCAGAACCTCCCCTAAAAATATGATTATCTACCTGTTAAGATAATATCAATACTCTCCCTATATTCATTCAATCCACAAGCCCATCCATCGGGCAATCAATCAAATCAAATGCCCATCCTCCTTTACATAGCAATACCAATAATTAACGATTATCATTTGTTACTCTTTGCTCAACAAGTTCACTTTCAAAAACTTAAACTCATATTTGCCAAATCTATACCTTATAGAAAAGTTTAAGCTCATAATTTAATATATTATTAAATATCTTTAGCTAGACATCATATCTTTGTTCCCATCAAATTAAACATCAACTTACAATCTTAAACAGTCTCTAATTATATTACAATTTAGAGAGCTGAATAATTCGGTAACCATTTAGACGATTCTAGAATTCTACTATTTATTACAGAAAAGTTAGCTAACTATTAATTGAGACAAACTATCTAATCTTGGCCTACTTAAACTCAAATAGTAACAATTTTGCCACACAGCTGCTGCCACCATGAGAACTCTTCAAGTTTTCCACTTACACTTATGATTTATACACTACTTAACTCCATTCCTTATTATAGAATTAATATACAACTTTATTTTCATCAAATCGTTACAAAAATTTATAAGAACACTCAATATTGGGCTATCCTAAACAAAATCAGGTTCTTACTCAACCCTTCAATTTCTATAAACTAATTCCTTCATTTATATATTCGTCAAGAAACTTGCGTAACCAATATCCAAGTTTATTGCTGCAAGAAATAACATTCAATTAAATTTATTGTCATACCAAATTATAGTTCACATTTCTTTGTCAATCACATCCTTAATCCTTAGCAACAACAATGTCAAATACGAATCATAAATAGATATAGCATTAATATAAACTCATTTAGCAAAAGTCATAAAATTTTACCAAGTAGCCACTGCCAAGCTAAAGAAATCAGATTTCTGAATATAGCCTGTACATTACAGCCAATGAACTCCTTTCTCAACAAGAGCTTAATTGATAATATCCTATATCTGATATCAAGGCAATAACTTAAACAAATGGTTAGATTAGCTACTGCCATATCAAATTTGTTCTAACACCTCAATGAAAAATTGTAATAACCAAACGTACTTACCAATTTCATATCAATTTCAGCTTGTGCTTAAGATTAACAATTAAATCTGAGGTTTCCTCAAATTTCATATATATATATATATATATATATATATATATATATAAAATACCTTGGATTGAAGCTTACTGCTGTCATTCTCATGCCATACCGAATTCTGAATTATAAATCACCTTATTCATGCTAATATATTCAGTAGATTGTTCTATAACTTAAATTAGATTGAAGAATTAAATTCTCCTTAGTAAAATCGCATGAATAGTAGTAACTAGGGATTTAGTTCCAACGCTAACTTAATTCATAAATCAAATCCTTCATCATTCAGCAAGAACTCATAAATTCTACTGAAGAAGGTCAAAAATTGGCTTACCTTGTCGGCAATAGTCGCTGGAATCGCTCGGAGAGAAGGATGAAGACGCTATCTCGATCGGGATGAAGTCCTAGCCTCGTTGTGATTCTTGCGCCCACCAGAAGCGGAAACGGAGAGAAGGGAAAGGAAGGCCGGGTTGTTGCGGCAAGGAGTCGACGGCGAGGAGTCGACGGCGAGGAGGCGCTGGTCTTAGGCGGTCGGAAAAACGAGAGGGGGAGAGGGAGGGGTGAGGTCGACGCTGCTGGAAGAAGAAGAAAAGAAAAAGAAAAAAAAGAAAAGAAAAGAAAGGAAATTATAAAGCTTCTAGACCATTCCGGTTCGATTCGAACCGGTTTGGTCTAATTCTATGATTTGGCTCAATTTGCTTGGTTTTCGAGTTTTTCGCTTGGTTTTTGAAAAATCGAATTGGGTTACGGGTCCAGTTTAGCAATAATAAAATACTAGCTGGTATAATCTCATTGGTTGAAATAAAAAATTTAGTTTTTTAAATGAAAATTCTTCGAAATTAAATTTTCGGGTCGTTTCAGATATATGGATGCATCCAAAAAATAGTTACATGATTATTAATTTGCAACCTAAAGTTTGCAAGACTATTTGCAAATAATTTGATTAAGCACACAATTTTCAGATTGTGCTATTAAACTAATTTATCTTGAGAATGATGGTGAATTTGCACATCAGGCCTTTAATGATCATGGCATGTTGATTGAAATAATTATAAGGCAATCAATTGTTGCTTTTATTTATGCTCAAAATGATTTAAAATCATTTATAAATGATTGCAATTAATTGCAAGATAATTGTTATGAGAACGATCTCCATATTTTTTAGAGGGACAAGCTATTTAAATTTAATAGCACTTACTCGCATCAAGCCAATAATTTATAATTGGTTTTCGGATCAAGAATCAAACATTATCCATTCAAAAATTTTTAAATATACGGTATATGTTCTAATTGCTCTACTACAACACAATAAGATGGGTCCTTAAAAAGAGGTTAAAAATATATGTCGTGTATGATTTATGATTAAATATTTAGAACTTTCAAAAAGAAATTTATATGTGCCAAATTTGCTAATTGTTATGGATCCGGACATTAGGGGGAGAAATAAGCAGCTAGAAGAATAATTGATTGGAAAGATTATCGTTATCACATCTTGATTCTCATAGAAGACAGTGTGAATTTAAATGTTTAAAAGATAATTCATTTGCAAAATATTGCAAATTAGTTGCCAGATATATTTCTGATCCAAAAAGGAGATAACTAGATTTCACATACTAGTTGCAAATGCTCTTATTAGAATTAAAGTCCTTGAAGGACAAATGCCTATGCTAATGAGTCTAAGGCACTCCTGAAGCGTGGTAGACTAATCGATTCCAAGGATAAAAATCTTAGAGAAGGAAAGGAGCAAATATTCAAGATGGTCAAGTTCTATAAGAGCAATTGTAAAAAAAGTTCCTAGATATGACTAATAAGTTTTCCAAAAAACTTAGGTACCTGAAATCATAAAGATTGTGAGATCTATAAATTATATCAGGACAAGTATAGAACCGATAAAAAAACGTTGACGGTACATATAGCACTTGAAATTGTGAAAATGATGAGGATTTGAGCATATATTCTATTGGAGATATAGACATAGAATTGATTGGCCAAAATAGAACGGTGCATGTGACATTTAATTTACTTGGCAAGTAAGATTTTAAAATTTTAATATGGGCATCAAAAGATGTCAAGCCAGTAGAAAAATATGTATTTATGCAAATTAAATGATGGTCATGAGATATAAAGCAAACTTGTTGCACGAGTTTTTTTTTTTTTTTTTGCAAAGACC